>NC_063055.1:1880000-2002500 GCF_018812025.1 Megalobrama amblycephala | reverse complement strand
CACACACTCACTCACTCACAAACACACTCTAACACACACACACTGACAAACTCAAACACTTACACACACACACAAACTAATACACACACTCAAACACACACAGATACAACCACACTCGCACACACACTCACACTCAAACACTCGCACACACACTCACACACACACTCACTCACAAACACACTCTAGCACACACACATTGACAAACTCAAACACTTACACACACACTCACACACACACACACACACACACACACTCTCTCACACACATACAGACTCACACACACTGATACAAACACACACACACACACACACACGCACATTCAAACACACACAGATACAACCGCACACGCACACACTCGCATACACACGCGCACACACGCACACACAAACTAATACACACACTCAAACACACAGAGATACAACCACACGCGCACACACACACACACACAAATGCTCGCATACACACACAGACAAACTCACACACACTCAAATGCACAGTCAAACGCACACACAGATACAAATGCACACTCACGCACACACACACACACTCACTCACTCACAAACACACTCTAACACACACACACTGACAAACTCAAACACTTACACACACACACACAAACTAACGCGCACACTCAAACACACACAGATACAACCACACTCGCACACACACTCACACACAAATGCTCGCACACACACACACGCACACACATGCACACTCATACGTGCACACAGATACAAACGCACACTCACACACACACACACACACACACACACTCACGTATGACGTGCACATCCTCTTTGGAGTTAATTAGTGAAACTCTCCGGGCCAGAACTGATTCCAACCTGCTGCTGCACTCAGGAAGTAAACAAACTTATCTTCTCTCTCTCTCTCTCTCCCTCTATCACTCTATCTCACTCACTCTCTCTCTCTGGCTGAAGCTCAGAGAACATTTTAACAAGCCTTCTGTTGATTTAGCAGTCAGACAGACAGCTGCTCTTCGTCGCACATCTCTAATGCACAGATGATTGCTCTGTGTCCATTAGCAGTGTATTAATTTATTTAAAATGTGTTATTAATATCAATACCAATAATTGAAAATGTTCTCATTAAAGCGTGACGTTGTTGTGTTTGCAGCGGACTGTGTGTCACAGACGGTCCGTCATCATGGAGTGAAGGGTTTATATCGAGGCCTGAGCTCGCTGCTGTACGGATCCATCCCAAAATCTGCCGTCAGGTACATAAACACACACTGATGCACGCTTGAGCTGTGCAGCCAATCGCTGCTCGTTTATTTCAGACAGCTGACATTTATTATGCAGATTGTCTTTGTTCTGTAGAGACGGGTTGTGTCTCTCCCATGAGTCTGTGCGTGTTGAATCTGACGAGGCGGCGGTGCGTGTCCAGCGCTGTCTGTCAGACGGATGCTCTCCGAGCTCTTCTGGTCACTTCATCGCAGATATAAACTCATGTCACGTATATATCGCAGCTCTGTGCATGTGAACTTCTGTCACTGTTTACTGACCCGCTGTCGCTCCACACCCGCATGACTTCACAACGCAGACGTTTTGGAGACTTTTTTCTACACAGTGACGTTTCATAGTGATCATAACCGGGCAAAAAAAAGCACTATTAAAGCACCGTATCCTTACAGTCGTTCATACACTATTATATTTTTTATAAATATTTAATTTTTTACATTAATTTTAGTTAACATTTGTGTCATTTTTATTAGTTTTTTTAAAATGTCTATATAGTTTTTATTCATTTTTGTTTTAGTTTATTTGTTTGTATTCAGATTTTGAATTAGTTTTTATTTTTTATAATTTTTGTTTTAGTTTATTAATATACTCTTGTAGTTTGTATTCATATTTTAAATTAGTTTTTATTTTATTTTTAAATTTTGATTTTAGGTATATTTTTTGTGTTTTTGTCATTTTTATTAGTTTTTAAAAAAAATATGTCTATATAGTTTTCATTTTAGTTTTATTATTATAATCATATAGTTTATATTCATATTTTAAATTAGTTTTTATTTTATTTTTAAATTTTGATTTTAGGTATATTTTTTGTGTTTTTGTCATTTTTATTAGTTAAAAAAAAAATATGTCTATATAGTTTTCATTTTTGTTTTATTAATATACTCATGTAGTTTGTATTCATATTTTAAATTAGTTTTTATTTTTATATTTTTTAAATTTTGATTTTAGGTATATTTTTTGTGTTTTTGTCATTTTTATTAGTTTTAAAAAAAAATATGTCTATATAGTTTTCATTTTTGTTTTAGTTTATTAATATACTCTTATAGTTTTATTCATATTTTCAATTGCTTTTTATATTTTAATTTAAATTAAAGTTTTAGTAATTTTGTTGTGTTTTTGTCATAAGTATTATTTTTTAAATGTCTATATATACATTTGTCATTTTTGTTTTAGTTCATTAATATACTATTATAGTTTTTAATAAAATTTTAAATTAGTTTTTTTATATTCTTTTTTTATTTTAATTTGAGGTATTTTTGTGTTTTTGTCATTTTTTATTAGTTTTTTATAAATATATATGGTTTTTATTTTTGTGTTTGTTCATTAATATTTTAAATATATTTTGAATTCATTTTTATTTTTTTATTTTTTCATGTTTTTTGTGTTAATATGTCTATATAGTTTTCATTTGTGTATTAGTTTATTAATTTACTCTTAATTTTTAATAATATTTTGAATTAGTTTCTAGTTTTATATTTTCTTTTTTATTAGTTTTTAAAAAAAATATGTCTATATAGTTTTCATTTTTGTTTTAGTTTATTAATATACTCATATAGTTTTTATTCATATTTTGAATTAGTTTTTATTTTTGTATTTTTCCTTTTTTATTTCATTTATAGTTTTAGGAATTTTGTTATGATTGCCTTTTTTATAATTTGTTTTAATATGTCTATAGTTTTTATATATTTTCTGTTTTAGTTCATTAATATTCTAAATATATAATATATCAATATATCAATAATAATTATTTTTAATATTTCTATATAGTTTTTATACATTTTTGTCAACTTGAACTAAAAGCAATGAGAAATGTTGCCTTTGCTGTATCTAACTGGAATAAAACAAGTTTAAGATTTTTATATTTTTATTCAGTTAACCTTTAGTTAAATTCAATAGTTAATAACTCTTAGTCTCTGAAATCATATGATAGTTTTATGTGAGAAACAAACTGACATTTAAATCAGTCAATCATAATTGATCACGAGAGATGCAAGAACAATAATGTTTTAATGACATCAAACCTGCTGCTACTGATGCATCATATTGTTCGTGAATGTTCAGGAACGGGGGAAATAAGCATCATGTGAACAGAAGATTGCACAAGATTTCTGTGATGCTGCTTTTTGGCGTCTGACAGCTCCTGCTTTCAGTGTTTGATCCAGTCCAGACCGGTTCAGGACTCGCAGTGTTTTAGAGTCTGTGTCACTGTACAAACTGTCCCTTCATCCAGCGCTGCAACACTCAGATTGATTATCCTCTCCTCCGCTGCTGTCTTCCTCCTCCTCCTCTTCCTTCCCCCTCTTTTCATTAGCTGATTGGACTGGTTTTGTGCGGGTGACCTTGCGTTCGCCCCACTAATGGACGTCTGACACTGACTGCTGGATCCAGCCCAGATTACATTTATGACCTCCGTCTCATTTTAATGCAGCTGTGTCATCCAGAGCGCCACTCCCAAACCATCGATCAGGGACTGGATCGTGAACGCGCTTCGGCTCGGCTCATGTTTACACGGGCTCTGCTGATGTACATAATCTCAACATCAACTTGTCGCCTGAACAACTAGTTCACCGACTGGCTTCGAGCAAGTGCTGAATATTTAAGTTGGTTTCAGCAGAACCTGATTGCATTTTTTATTTTATTTTTTTTGCATTAGTGCTACAAAATGTGTGGGAGACTGTATCCCATGATGCAACACACTCAGCTTGACCCTCCATTTTCAGTGTGACGAACCAGAAATCACATCACCAGTTCATTATTTGATTGGATTGCTAAAAGTCAAGACATTTTTGCATAAAATGGTGTTAAAAAAGCAAAATAAGCATTTTTATTTCTGAGTTTTGTTTGAATTAATGTCACTATAAAATCAAAATGGATTATTCGTATTTTTTATGCAATATTGTGGTGTTTATTATGAATTATTTATCTGTGAATTGTTGTATACTGCATTCTTTTTCATGTACTTTTTAAAAAAATAGTATTCAGTATGCAGCATACTGCTGTGTGGAATGTTTATTGATGCATACTGCATGCTGTTTAAGATTATTTAAAAAATAGAATGCATGCTATTTCTGCCATATATAGATATTGCAGAAATAGTAGTAGTTTCCTAGTATGCTGTTCATCCTTTATTATTTTATTTTATTTTATTTTATTTTATTCATTTTCAAAACTACTTGACCTATGTATGGTCATAGGGATGCATTTTATTTTATTTTATTTTATTTTATTTTATTATTTTATTTTATTTTATTTGCCCATTTTCTAAACTACTTGGTCTATGTAGGTTCATAGTGATGCATTTTATTTTATTTTATTTTATTTTATTTTATTTTATTTTATTTTATTTTATTTTGTTTTGTTTTGTTTTTTGTTTTGTTTTATTTTGTTTTATTTTATTTTCAAAACTACTTGACCTATGTAGGGTCATAGGGATGCATTTTATTTTATTTTATTTTATTTTATTTTATTTTATTTTATTTTATTTTATTTTATTTTATTTTATTTTATTTTATTATTTTATTTTATTTTATTTGCCCATTTTCTAAACTACTTGGTCTATGTAGGTTCATAGTGATGCATTTTATTTTATTTTATTTTATTTTATTTTATTTTGTTTTGTTTTGTTTTTTGTTTTGTTTTATTTTGTTTTATTTTGTTTTATTTTATTTTCAAAACTACTTGACCTATGTAGGGTCATAGGGATGCATTTTATTTTATTTTATTTTATTTTATTTTATTTTATTTTATTTTCAAAACTACTTGACCTATGTAGGTTCATAGGGATGCATTTTATTTTATTTTATTTTATTTTATTTTATCCATTTTCCAAACTACTTGGTCTTTGTTGGGTCATAGGGATGCATTTTATTTTATTTTATTTTATTTTATTTTATTTTATTTTATTTTATTTTATTTTATTTTATTTTATTTTATTTTATTTTCCAAACTACTTGGTCTATGTAGGGTCATAGGGATGCATTTATTTTATTTTATATTATTTTATTTTATTTTATTTTCCAAACTACTTAGTCTATGTAGGGTCATAGGGATGCATTTTATTTTATTTTATTTTTTATTTATTTTATTTTATTTTATTAAATAATAAAATAACAAGATTTGGTTTATTTTATTTTATTTTATTTTATTTTCCAAACTACTTGGTCTATGTAGGGTCATAGGGATGCATTTTATTTTATTTTATTTTATTTTATTTTATTTTATTTTATTTTATTTTATTATTTTATTTTTTATTTATTTTATTTTATTTTATTAAATAATAAAATAACAAGATTTGGTTTATTTTATTTTATTTTATTTTATTTTCCAAACTACTTAGTCTATGTAGGGTCATAGGGATGCATTTTATTTTATTTTATTTTATTTTATTTTATTTTATTTTATTTTATTTTATTTTATTTTATTTTATTTTATTTTATTTTATTTTATTTTATTTTCCAAACTACTTAGTCTATGTAGGGTCATAGGGATGCATTTTATTTTATTTTATTTTATTTTATTTTATTTTATTATTTTATTTTTTATTTATTTTATTTTATTTTATTAAATAATAAAATAACAAGATTTGGTTTATTTTATTTTATTTTATTTTATTTTCCAAACTACTTGGTCTATGTAGGGTCATAGGGATGCATTTTATATTATTTTATTTTATTATTTGTCCATTTTCCAAACTACTTAGTCTTTGTAGGGTCATAGGGATGCATTTTATTTTATTTTATTAAATAATAAAATAACAAGATTTGGTTTATTTTATTTTATTTAAAAATGATTTTTTATTATTTTGTATTTTATTTTATTTGTATTAATTTTGCATTGATCAGTACTGATTCTGGTATGCTTTTCTTGGAAGATTGTGTGAATTTGATGCATACTGTATGAGATTATTGAAAAATAGTACACTTTCTATTTCTGCTGTATAAATATGTTGGCGAATAGTAGTAGTATCCTGGTATGCTGTTGTGAATTCAGCCAGCGTCTGTCTTGTTAGTGGGAGTTGCATTCTGTCATGTTGAAAAGCTGCGTAAATACTGCTGGATGGAGGATTTCAAAACTGAATTTGAGTCAATTGAATTTGATATATATGGAGAGAGAGCAGGTGTGTAAATGTATGTTGCCAGCGTTATCCAGACAGACGAGTCGAGCGTTCAGGTAGAATGACAGACAGTTTGTGTTTACCTCGTCTGTTCATTCAATTCAGTGCTATATTTAGCTCTCGACGCTGCTGGACGCCCTGCAGTCGTATCTCTCTTGAGCAACAGAAATAAACGTCCTGCACAAACACAGAGCAGGTAATGAAAGCACACTGCTGCTTCCTGCTGCTAATGGACACCTGTGGCCGCCCCGCCGGCGCTCTGATGCTTTACTGCTGATTCAGGAGGAAGTGCACTTTAAATTATGCCACACATCTGATTCTGAGGGTTGTGACTTGTGTCTGATCAGCAGTGTTATCTTACTATCATTGTAGTCTCGTAAGGCCTGTTCTGTTGAATTTACACAATAACAAGAGTTTAAAAAGAAGCAATTCGTCTCTATGGGCACCTTCACACAATCATGTCTTCATTTTTCTGGTCAAGATTTTATTTTATTATTTTATTTTATTTTATTTTATAAACTACGTATAGGGTCATAGGGATGCATATTTTATATTATTTTTTCGTTTCTTTTCTTTTATTTATTTATTTTTATATTTTCCATTTTCCAAACTACTTAATCTATGTAGGGTCATAGTGGTGCATTTTATTTTATTTTATTTTATTTTATTTTATTTTATTTTCAAAACTACTTGACCTATGTAGGGTCATAGGGATGCATTTTATTTTATTTATTTTATTTTATTTTATTTTCAAAACTACTTGACCTGTGTAGGGTCATAGTGATGCATTTTATTTCATTTATTTTATTTTATTTTATTTTATTTTATTTTATTTTATTTTATTTTATTTTCAAAACTACTTGACCTGTGTAGGGTCATAGTGATGCATTTTATTTCATTTTATTTTATTTTATTTTCAAAACTACTTGACCTGTGTAGGGTCATAGTGATGCATTTTATTTCATTTATTTTATTTTATTTTATTTTATTTTATTTTCAAAACTACTTGACCTATGTAGGGTCATAGGGATGCATTTTATTTTATTTATTTTGTTTTATTTTATTTTATTTTATTTTATTTTATTTTATTTTCAAAACTACTTGACCTGTGTAGGGTCATAGTGATGCATTTTATTTCATTTTATTTTATTTTATTTTCAAAACTACTTGACCTATGTAGGGTCATAGTGATGCATTTTAATTATTTATTTATTTTTTTATTATTATTATTATTTTTTTATTTATTTTTTTATTTTAACTACTTGGTCTATGTAGGGTCATAGTGATGCATTTTATTTTATTTTATTTTTATTTTATTTTATTTTAACTACTTGGTCTATGTAGGCTCATAGGGATGCAATTTATTTTATTTTATTTATTTAATTATTTTTATTTTATTTTCCAAATTACTTGGTCTATGTAGGGTTATAGGGATGCATTTTATTTTATTATTATTTTATTGCAGAAATAGTAAGAGTACTATATATATATATATATATATATATATATATATATATATATATATATATATATATATATATATATATATATATATATATTTCTAGCTGTAATAACTATCTTATTATTCAGTGTATCTGCATGCATCAGTTTTGTGTTTCCTGTATGTTAACAGGGTTTTTGAGGTTCAGCATCTGATTAATTTCCTGCCCTCCAGCTCTGCTTTCTTCTGTTTTCTTGCATCACCTTCTCTCTCTGCTTCTTTTAAACATAGCTGTGTCTGATGATGATGATGATGCAATGCACTGAATAAGACTGAATATAATTTCTCTGTCTTCCTCTGCAGGTTCGGTGTGTTTGAAATACTGAGTAACCAGATGAAAGATGAGTTTGGGAAACTGGACAGCACTCGAGGTTTAGTGTGCGGTTTGGGCGCGGGAGTGATGGAGGCCGTCCTAATCGTCTGTCCCATGGAGACGATAAAGGTGAGGTCAAAGGTTGTTTAGTTTAAAGTTGAATATTACATTCTGACGCAGTTTTATCTTACGTGCTTCATCTCTCACATTTCCAGGTGAAATTCATCCATGATCAATCCTCAGCTAATCCCAAATACAGAGGGTTTTTCCACGGAGTGCGAGAGATCGTCAGAACTCAAGGTGAACAATGCAAGCTTTGTTTTGACTATTTCACCTCACAGTTGTGGGAAAAACTCAGTGTCTTGATTGTAAGACCTTCCTGTTCTTAATCCTTGTTCTGTTGAATTTTCACCATGACAAGAGTTTGAAAAAGAAGCAATTTGTTCTTATAGGCACCCTCACACAATCATTTGAGAGATATATATATATATATATATATATATATATATATATATATATATATATATATATATATATATATATATATATATATATATATATATATATATATATATTCCCCCATCCATTTATTCCATAATTCCAAACCATTTGTCCTATAGGGTCATATGGATTCTGGAGATTTTATTTTATTTTAATTTATTTTGCTTTGTTTTATTTTAATTTTTATCCTATTTTATTTTATTTCATCCATTTATTTTATTCCATCCATTTTCTAAACTACACTTTTATTTTATTTTATTTATTTTACATCCATTTTCCAAACCACATTTTATTTTATTTTATTTTATTTTATTTTATTTTATTTTATTTTATTTTATTTTACATCAGCCATTTGTTATTTTAATTTATTAAATTATTTTAATAAATATTAATAATAATTATTTTAATTATCAAATTATTTTAATTTATTTTATTTTTTATCCTATTTTATTTTATTTTATTTTATTTTATTTTATTTTATTTTATTTTATTTTATTTTATTTTATCCATTTATTTTATTCCATCCATTTTCCAAACGACACCTTTATCTTATTTTGTTTTGTTTTGTTTTGTTTTGTTTTGTTTTGTTTTTGTTTTATTTTATTTCATCCATTTATTTTATTCCATCCATTTTCCAAATGACACTTGTATTTTATTTTATTTTATTTTCCATCAGCCATTTGTTATTTTAATTTATTAAATTATTTTAATAAATATTAATAATAATTATTTTAATTATCAAATTATTTTAATTTATTTTTTATTTTATTTTATTTTATTTTATTTTATTTTATTTCATCCATTTATTTTATTCCATCCATTTTCCAAACGACACTTTTATTTTTTTATTTCATTTTATTTTGTTTTATTTTTTTATCCTATTTTATTTTATTTTATTTTATTTTATTTTATTTTCCAAACAACACTTTTATTTTATTTTATTTTGTTTTGTTTTATTTTTTTATCCTATTTTATTTTATTTTATTTTATTTTATTTTATTTTATTTTATTTTATTTTATTTTATTTTATTTTATTTTATTTTATTTTATTTCATCCATTTATTTTATTTTATTTTCCAAACCACATTTGTATTTTATTTTATTTTCCATCCATTTTCCAAACCACATGTCCTATATAGTGTCATGGGGATGCTGGAGATTTTATTTATTTATTTATTTATTTATTTATTTTAAATTCACATTTTTTCACCTCAGATTTGCCATTCTTGAAGATAAATGGCATTCACAGATATTCACGTATTTGCAAATAAGTGGCTTAAACATCACCATACTAGCATCATGCACATGATCAGGTGTTTGTCATGCTCCTAACGCTCTCTCTGTCTCTCAGGAATCAGAGGGACGTATCAAGGCCTCACAGCGACTGTCCTCAAACAAGGATCCAATCAGGCGATCCGATTCTTCGTCATGACCTCTCTCAGGAACTGGTACAAGGGTGAGTGTGTGTTTGTGTATGAACTTTAGCAGTGTCACGCTGTGGCGTCCTGAGCAGCGCTGCCCTCTGCTGGTTGAAGTAATTCAGTGAATGTTTTGTCACATGGGTTGTTTTTTGTTTTCTAGGTGATAACCCCAACAAATCCATCAACCCCATCATCACAGGTGCGTTCGGAGCGATTGCAGGAGCGGCGAGTGTGTTTGGAAACACGCCGCTGGACGTCATCAAGACCAGGATGCAGGTACAGGCCGGTTATCAGCACATGCATGTGACTGGCTAGTTTTGTGGGACTCTAACTAACACATGCAGCACATTTCCACATGACCAAACTAAATCAGTCTCATTATAGTCAGTGAAGACGTCTGTAATAATAAATAACTGAGCCAATGTATATCTAATCCAGCCATTTTACTTTCCCTATCATGTGCAATAAATTAATTTATTTTAAATTATAATTTCAATCATTTTCTGTTTGAAATCATATGCAGCTGTAGCACTATGTACACTATTTGATGTTATAAAATCAAGTGTGTAAAGTGAATTATTTACCTGTGTAATTCTCTTGGAAATAAAGTTTTAATGAAAATGTGTTTTTAGGGTTTAGAAGCTCATAAGTATAAAAGCACAGTGGATTGTGCCATGAAGATCATGCGGCATGAAGGACCAGCAGCGTAAGTGTGTGTGTGTTTGCGTGTGTGTCTGTCTGTCTGTGTGTGTGTGTGTGAGTGTGTGTGTGTGTAAGTGTGTTTGCGTGTGTGTCTGTCTGTCTGTGTGTGTGTGAGTGTGTGTGTGTGTGTGTGTGTGTGTGTGTAAGTGTGTTTGCGTGTGTGTCTGTCTGTCTGTGTGTGTGTGTGTGTGTGTTTGCGTGTGTGTTTGCGTGTGTGTTTGCGTGTGTGTTTGTGTGTGTGTGTGTGTGTGTCTGTGTGTGTGTGCATGTGTGTGCGAGTGTGTGTCTGTGTGTGTGTGTTTGCGTCAAATTGTGTGTGTGTTTGGGTGTGTGTTTTTGCTTATGTGTTTGTTTGCGTGTGTGTGTTTGCGTGTGAGTGTGTGTGTGTGCGAGTGTGTGTCTGTGTGTGTGTGTTTGCGTCAAATTGTGTGTGTGTTTGGGTGTGTGTTTTTGCTTATGTGTTTGTTTGCGTGTGTGTGTTTGCGTGTGAGTGTGTGTGTGTGCGAGTGTGTGTCTGTGTGTGTGTGTTTGCGTCAAATTGTGTGTGTTTACATGTGTGTGTGAGTGTTTGCTTGTGTGTGTGTTTGCGTGTGAGTGTGTGTGTGTGTGTGTGTGTTTGCGTGTGTGTGTGTGTGTGTGTGTGTTTGTGTGTGTTTGTGTGTGTGTGTGTCTGTGTGTGTGTGTGTGTGTGTGTGTGTTTGCGTGTGAGTGTGTGTGTGTGTGTGTGTTTGCGTGTGTGTGTGTGTGTTTGCGTGTGTGTGTGTGTTTGCGTGTGAGTGTGTGTGTGTTTGCGTGTGTGTGTGTGTGTGTGTGTTTGCGTCAAATTGTGTGTGTGTTTGGGTGTGTGTGTGTGTGTGTGTGTTTTTGCTTATGTGTGTGTTTGCGTGTGTGTGTTTGTGTGTATGTGTGTGTGTGTGTGTGTTTGCGTGTGAGTGTGTGTGTGTGTGTTTGCGTCAAATTGTGTGTGTGTTTGGGTGTGTGTGTGTGTGTGTGTGTTTTTGCTTATGTGTTTGTTCGCGTGTGTGTGTGTGCATGTGTGTGCGAGTGTGTGTCTGTGTGTGTGTTTGCGTCAAATTGTGTGTGTGTTTGGGTGTGTGTGTGTGTGTGTGTTTTTGCTTATGTGTTTGTTCGCGTGTGTGTGTGTGCATGTGTGTGCGAGTGTGTGTCTGTGTGTGTGTTTGCGTCAAATTGTGTGTGTGTTTGGGTGTGTGTTTTTGCTTATGTGTTTGTTTGCGTGTGTGTGTTTGTGTGTGTGAGTGTGTGTGTGTGTGTTTGCGTGTGTGTGTGTGTGCGAGTGTGTGTCTGTGTGTGTGTGTTTGCGTCAAATTGTGTGTGTGTTTACGTGTGTGTGTGTGTGTTTGCGTGTGAGTGTGTGTGTGTGTGTGAGTGTGTTTGCTTGTGTGTTTGTTTGCGTGTGTTTACGAGTGTGTGTGCGTGTGTGTGTTTAGATGTGTGTGTAAGAGTGGGTTTGCAGGTGTGTGTGTGTGTTTAGGTGAGTGTGTGTGTGCGAGTGTGTGTGTTTGCATGTGTGTGTGCATGTAAGCATGTATGTGTGTGTGTGTAAGAGAGAGAGTGTGTGTGTTTGTGTCAAATTGCGTGTGTGTGTGTGTGTGTCCGTGTGTGTGAGTGACCAAAAGTCTATGAGACAAACAGCCTCATAACCGTCATCAGAGAACTGTGACCATGTGACCGTGTCGTTGAATGATTGAATATCATCTGTGTGTCTGAGCTCCAGTTACTAAATGTCTGTCGACGTCTCGTTCAGGTTCTACAAAGGCACCGTCCCTCGTCTGGGGAGAGTGTGTTTGGACGTGGCCATCGTCTTCATCATCTATGAGGAGGTCGTGAAGGTCCTCAACAAAGTCTGGAAGACAGACTGAAAGAAGAAGAAGAGAGGAGACGCCATCACTGTGTGAGGAACACCTGATGAACCTCATTTCTGTTGAATTTCATTTCTCCCCATTAGTTCTGCCTTGAAACATGCACATGATATTTTTAAAAAATAATCTTTTTAATTCATACAGACGCCCAACGCCTCTTACACTGAAGTCACATTAACTTGAAACAATGCAATTGACAAATTTAACAGATTTAGTTTATTAATAAACAGATGCTTTAACTTCTAGATTTAACACACCTATAAAGAGAAAACAAACGCACACTTACGTTTACAGACGTTTGTCCCCGAACGAACGTGACAGAGAAATCATCGAAACGGATTTAATGTTACTGTGAATGTTTTAACCAGAGAAAACCTTGAAGAGTAGGTGGAAATATTTACATATATGAATATTTATAGGTATATTAGAGAAATTTAACTACAGATCATTCCATAATACTGTATGATTTTTATTTTTAAAAAAATGATTAATTTTTTATGCTTCTGACATTTCTACTTAAAATGTTTTAAAATATTTTTACATTTGTAAAACCATTTTTTATTCATTGATTTTAGTGTGTTTTATATTTATTTCCATGTTGTGTTGCACATGTGCCTTTAACCATTAAACTCTTAATTATTATTTTTCTGAAAAAAGACATTTTTAATAATTCTTCTGTCAGTTTTGAAGCATCCATGCGCTGATCTCAGACCTGCTGTATCTGTCCATGTGCAATATCAGATGTATTAGATATAACTGGAAGAATACGGATGTCGCTGCTGTCATTATTCACACACACGTACTGTAAATGTGATTGATTACGAGCGGATCTGAATATGCGTTATTTCCAGTGTGATGTTTTCTGTGTAAACCCAGCATGAATCTCCAGCTCTGTGTATGTCTGTTCTCTCGTGTATGAGGTGAAATAGTGTCACAAACTGTATTGTTATTGTTGATAATTGAGTGTGCAGTGCTGCTGCTGACCACTAGAGGGCAGAAAGATGTTGAACGTGCCTGGACGGATCTCATAGGTGAGTTCACGCCATGTTGTAATTACTGTAATTACAAGATTTTAACTCCCGTCCTCGTAGAGCTCATAATTACAGCTTGTAAGATGGGAATTTTCTGAAAGCTCCTACTTGTACCATGTGACAGCTGCAGATTAATTCAGGAGCATGTGAACAGCTCCGAATAGAACGTCACGTGTTTTACTACGGTAATTACGACATGGTGTGAACGCAGCACATGCTTCGGTGTTGTGTTGATCTGTGTGTTTATGTGCCCTTTAGCAATATTCAGTGAGATTGTTTGTGCCATGTTTTCTTGCCTTTGTAGATCTAAAGGGAAGGCTCCTTAATACTAAATGCTAATGTGCTAATAAAATGATTTTATTTTCACAGGTAAATCAGCTGTCTGTGACATTATTACTGAATCTGCTGGTTTACTCCCGAATGAGAGTCTTTGGCAGCCCTTTAAATGATGCATCGGAAAAGTAAAGCTGTAAACAATTAAGGGGCCAAGCACAAAGAAGCAAGCAAGAAGTAAAATATAGCATTTAATTTCATATACTTTATTGTAGTTAATGGCAATTTAATATTTTGTTCAGTTATAGCACCACCAACAGGTGCAATCCCACCACTTTTTTATGGGTCCTCAGAGTGTGCCTATAAATAAGTGTCAAATTTGGAAACAATAAAAAATTTTAGCATTTGGGCTGTAACATTTAGCCAATGACCTGTTTCCGAATTTCCTACGGTAGTTTTGTCTCGATCGGACTAACGTTTTTGAATGTTGTTTTTGCGCTAAATCGCAACATTGCACAAACCATAAGGCGAAACCTAGCATGTTACATATCGTTGGACTCGCCAAGGATTCGGGAATCTAAGGAGATGATTCCAATGAAAATGGGATGTTATGAGCATATGAATATTTGATTTCACCACTAGGTGGCGCTGTCTTGAAACTTCTCAGGCACCTTCATGGCATCGTGCTGATGACCCATGCTGAGATTAGTAATGATACGCTAATGCATTCAAAAAATACAGTATTTTTCTACAAAATGCAAAATGGCCGACACCCAAAATGGCCGATATGGTAAAATTGGGTATCATTCAACTTGGCATGCTGCCCTGAATCTAACAAGACCAGTTTTATAATTTCTGGCCAAATCGTTTGGAAGTTATAAGCAAAAATAACCATTTTTGCTATCTCCAGACCAGTAGGTGGCGCTGTGGTGAGCCTCAGGTCATGCTTGTGATGACGTGTCAAGTTTGGTCAGAATATGCTAAAGTGTTGTGGAGATATAGCCTCACGTCCAATTTGGCAAGCTCTTCTTCTAATTTGTTTGCACATTATTCGAGAACAGTTGGGTTTATTAAAAAGCTTTTGAAAAAATTTTGCCAGCTGAAGATGATCTGATTTGATTTTCATGAAAATTGGAGCAACCGTCTAGGAGAAGTTCAAAAAAGTAGTTTTTTTTGGTGGGAACATTTGGCGGGAAAAATTTCATGATGGAAGGGTGCAATCGAATGGTCCATTCATTGAGCCAAGGAATCGGAGGAAGTTTTGTTTCTAACCCTTATGGTTCAAAAGTTATTAGCGTAAACATGAGTGAAACTATGTGGACTAGTGGTGGCGCTAGAGTACGGAAGAGGATTAGGGCCAAGCAATAATAAAAAAATAAAACCATCTCGAGATTAAAGTTGTTAAATTTTGAGAAAAAACTTGTTAAATTTCGAGAAAAAAGTCGAGATAAAATGTTGAGAATAAAGTCATTAAATTATGAGAAAAAAGTCGTTAAATTACGAGAACAAATTCGTTAAATTACGAATTTGTTCTCATAATTTAACGACTTTTTTCTCGTAATTTAATGACTTTATTCTCATAATTTAATGACATTACTCGCAACATTTTATCTCGACTTTTTTCTCGAAATTTAACGACATTTTTCTCATGATTTAACGAATTTGTTCTCATAATTTAACAACTTTTTTCTCGTAATTTAATGACTTTATTCTCATAATTTAATGACATTATTCGCAACATTTTATCTCTACTTTTTTCTCGAAATTTAACGACATTTTTCTCATAATTTAACGAATTTGTTCTCATAATTTAACGACTTTTTTCTCGTAATTTAATGACTTTATTCTCATAATTTAATGACATTATTCGCAACATTTTATCTCGACTTTTTTCTCGAAATTTAACGACATTTTTCTCATGATTTAACGAATTTGTTCTCATAATTTAACGACTTTTTTCTCGTAATTTAATGACTTTATTCTCATAATTTAATGACATTACTCGCAACATTTTATCTCGACTTTTTTCTCGAAATTTAACGACATTTTTCTCATGATTTAACGAATTTGTTCTCATAATTTAACGACTTTTTTCTCGTAATTTAATGACTTTATTCTCATAATTTAATGACATTATTCGCAACATTTTATCTCGACTTTTTTCTCGAAATTTAACGACATTTTTCTCATAATTTAACGAATTTGTTCTCATAATTTAACGACTTTTTTCTCGTAATTTAATGACTTTATTCTCATAATTTAATGACATTATTCGCAACATTTTATCTCGACTTTTTTCTCGAAATTTAATGACTTTATTCTCATAATTTAATGACATTATTCGCAACATTTTATCTCGACTTTTTTCTCGAAATTTAACGACATTTTTCTCATGATTTAACGAATTTGTTCTCATAATTTAACAACTTTTTTCTCGTAATTTAATGACTTTATTCTCATAATTTAATGACATTATTCGCAACATTTTATCTCGACTTTTTTCTCGAAATTTAACAAAATTTTTCTCATAATTTAACGAATTTGTTCTCATAATTTAACTACTTTTTTCTCGTAATTTAATGACTTTATTCTCATAATTTAATGACATTATTCGCAACATTTTATCTCGACTTTTTTCTCGAAATTTAACGTCATTTTTCTCATAATTTAACGAATTTGTTCTCATAATTGAACAACTTTTTTCTCGTAATTTAATGACTATTCTCATAATTTAATGACATTATTCGCAACATTTTATCTCGACTTTTTTCTCGAAATTTAACGACATTTTTCTCATAATTTAACGAATTTGTTCTCGTAATTTAACGACTTTTTTCTCTGAATTTAATGACTTTATTCTCATAATTTAATGACATTATTCTCAACATTTTATCTCGACTTTTTTCTCGAAATTTAACGAGTTTTTTCTCGTAATTTAATGAGTTTATTCTCAACATTTTATTTAGACTTTTTTCTCGAAATTTAATAACTTTAATCTCGAGATGGTTTTATTTTTTTATTATTGCTTGGCCCTAATCCTCTTCAGTACTAGAGAGTTTGATCTAGAGACACCAAATTTGTTGTAGTTAATGTTGGGACTGTCTTCTATCAGTGTGTCAAATTTCATAACTTTCGCACATTTGGCACACTAATAGTGGTGGTCTGACCATAGATATGTATATGTAGACACGTCGACGCGCACTATCTTGGAACGGTCAGCATGTCGTCACTCACAGTAACAATCATTTTACAACTTCCGGAGCTTTAACAGCTCAACAACAACAAAGCTGGAGAATCTCACGCAGCCAAAATGCCGAAAGTGTTCAGCCTTACATTGTTCAAACCGGAGTCGACACTGATGGAGAGACTCAGGAAGAAGTTACAACTTTTAGACGTTTCTGAATGGTTAGTGGATAAATTTATGTAGTTGCTGTGGAGTTGATTCAACTCATCCACTAGCACGTGCCTGTTTACCAAACAGAGCCATACACACCAAGCTAACGTTTATGATTGCTATCAAATGGTCTAATATTTTTTCCAAAATATCGCTCGGACAGAAACGCTCCTTTTTCAGCAATCAATCTTGCCAGGGTCAACTTACAGGCTATCCAAGCTAACGCGACTCTAAACAGTGTTCAGCGCTCGTCTGTGCAGCCAGCGACAGAACGGTTAGCATGCTTTGCTCAAACTTTTGCCATGGCGTTAGAACTGGTTCACCGTTTTTGATTGCGAAAACAAAATGTTGGCGCCGTGAGTGGAACCATGCAGATTAAGGGGCGGTAATATTATAACAAGATCCCCTTCCTACGTAACAAGGGGAGTAAAATCTGAGCAGCTCGTTTTTTCACATGCATGCAGAGAAAGTCCTACCAAAACAAAGTCACTGGGTTGTCCTTTTTCACGTTTTCTGGGTTGGTAGATGCACCAATTATAGCACTTAAATATGGAAAAAGTCAGATTTTCATGATATGATCCCCTTTAACTTTAATAATAACACCAGCTGACAGGTTCCCCTGTATGTTTACAGCATTATTTGAGAGAGATTTGTTTGTACCTGATATTCAGATGAATCGATATTGGATCAGAATGAACTGAATCACACCCCACCCCATCCATAACTCTCACTCCAAGCTAAACTCAAAAGCTGGCAGCCCTGGTATGCGGCCAACAAATGTGACCTCCGGAGAACGCAGCCTTCGAAATGAGACATGAATAACAATAGTCCTGTAATGGGCAGATTCTCTGGCAGAATGAAGGATTGTTTTGAGTCTCCGTCTCCTGTCTGTCTCTCACACACACACACTGTTGAGAGATTCCTCGTCTCTTTATGTCCCGCTACAATAGCTCTTTGTTAGATACATGGAAAGGAATCCCTTTCTCTCTCCCTCTTTTTTTATCAAATCCATCTTGTTCAGTCTCAAGATCTCAAAGTAAAATATGACCAACAGATAACAAGTTTGGCCACATGCTTCATTGATCTGTGAGAACACCGATGGCCCTGTATCTGTCTTTTGTTTGTCCTCTGAATGCTGCCGTACAACTGTCGTCACAGGAAAACTCCCAGCAGCAGATGTTTTACGGTGTCGTCCTGAAAATGACCGAACACATACATACACGAGCTCTGATGCGCAAGTAATCGCATTCATGCTCTAGAGAGAGACCCGTCTCACCTCAAAAATGACTTTCTTCCTCAGTGTTTCTGTCTTGTTTTCCAGCACAAATATCTAAAGATTCTTAAATCAAGATGCATTTACTGGAGAAGCAAACTGACTGAAGATATTAAGTCTTGTTTTCTGAGAAATTGATCAAAATGAAGTGAGTTTGTGCTTAAAATGAGAAAAATATCTGCCAATGGGGTAAAAAAAATAGGACACTATTACAATTTGTTAACATTATTTAATTCATTAACTAACATTAACAACAAGCAATACATTTATTACAGTATTTATTCATCTTTGTTAACATAAATACAGCTGTTTGATGTTTGTTAATGCTAGTTCACAGTGCATTAACTAATGTTAAAAAACTTGATTTTTAAAAAAGTATTAGTAAATGTTGAAATTAACATTAAGGTTAATAAATGCTGTAGAAGTATTGTTAATTCCTAGTTCATGTTAACTAATATTTTAAAGTGTTACCGAAAAATAATCTTAATTCAAAGGGAAAACGTTTATTTTTCTGACCCCATTTTGTAAAAGACTTAATATTTAATAAAAAGTAAATGTATCTTTAGATATTTGTACTGGAAATCAAGACAAATATATGCACTAAGAAAATCACTTTTGCTCAATTAAGTTCTAAAGTGATTTTTTGTTTGCTTCTTTCTTAATTTAAGCTGTTTATTTATTTTACTATTGTTATTTTACTCTTTGTTGTTCTAATATTATTTGTGTACTCTATTTGAACTCTTATGTGCAGAAAAATGTTCCGAATCTGTTTTCTATCAGATATTTGTGATGTTTTCCATCTTTGTTATGAATATCTGTCAGACAAACTGACTCCGTTACATGAATTAGCAGCTTGTATCAGCTTATTCTCGCTCTCTGTGGGGGGTATTTCATAATCCCACCACAATCATATAATTATCACGTCCATCACGAGGTGAGGAAACAAACAGATGTTGCGTAATAACAGCTCAGAGTGCTGATCTCAGATCAGATGCATTTGAAAAGTCTGACACTCAGTTCAGCTCATGCAGACTTGAGCAATGAGTTGAATTAAAGGATTAGTTAACTTTCAAATTAAAATTTCATGATAATTTACTCACCCCCATGTCATCCAAGATGTTCATGTCTTTCTTTCTTCAGTCGAAAAGAAATGAAGGTTTTTGATGAAAACATTCCAGGATTATTCTCCTTATAGTGGACTTCAATGGAGCCCAAACGGTTGAAGGTCAAAGTTACAGTTTCAGTGCAGCTTTAAACGATACCAGACGAGGAATAAGGGTCTTATCTAGAGAAACGATCAGCCATTTTCTAAATTTTTTTAAAAATTTTATACATTTTAACCATAAATGCTCATCTTGAACTAGCTCTCTTCTTCTTCTATATTTGAATTCCAGCAGTGTAGACACTGCTAAGTGTCTTACTGCCCTCCACAGGTCAAAGTTTGAACTAATTGTTATATACTTGCACTAGCATATTGAATATGACAATTTAGTTCAAACTTTGACCTGTGGAGGGCAGTAATACACTTAGCAGCGTCTACACTGCTGGAATTCAAATAGAGAAGAAGAAGAGAGCTAGTTCAAGATGAACATTTATGGTTAAAACGTATAAAAAGTTTTAAAAAATTGAGAAAATGGCCGATCGTTTCTCTAGATAAGACCCTTATTCCTCGTTTGGTATTGTTTAAAGCTCATTGAAGCTGCACTGAAACTGTAATTTTGACCTTCAACTGTTTGGAGTCCATTGAAGTCCGCTATAAGGAGAAAAATCCTGGAATGTTTTCATCAAAAACCTTAATTTCTTTTCGACTGAAGAAAGAAAGACGAACATCTTGGATGACATGGGGGTGAGTAAATTATCAGGAAATTTTAATTTGAAAGTGAACTAATCCTTTAATGAGATTTAGATGAGAGAAACATCCAAAATGTGCAGTTTTACAGGGTCTTCAGAACCAGAGTCACAAATCAATCAGGGATTTGAGGCAAAATGCCATCTAAAGGTAACAAATATGCCATAGATATTTAGGATTTATGTGTGCAAAAAAATAGCCAGAAGTGAAATGACATTTCTAATCCAACATTTGACATTTCTTTTACACTCTAGTATTGGTTTAGTGTCATTGCGTGCGCGCCCTGCAGGCGGCGCTGTGCGAGACGCGCTTCAGTCAGCCAGCGTGCACGCGCACCTACAGATGAACTTCAGCGATGCTCCTGACTGGACTCGCTCGGTGCTTCTGAAAGTGCGCAGATTTGTGAGAAAGTTCTTTTAAGCGGCATCTTTAGTATTAAAGCGAACTTTCAATAGGTTTTACGACGCGCCGTGATGGTGATAATGACGGGAGCTCGTGTTTGCGCGGTGTTTGTGCTTGTAATGTGTGTGTCCGGATTGTGTGAGGCGGGATGCGCGGACAGACCGACACCGAGATGCTGCCCGGGACGGAATAACGAGTGCGTGGAGAGGAGCGCGAGGAGAACCGTGTGTTACTGCGACACGTACTGCAGGAGGAGCGGCGACTGCTGCGACGATTACCAAAACGTGTGCCACATATCAGGTGAGTCCGTTAAACGACGTCGACGCCGATATATTAATGAGCCGTTAACCTGTTGCGGCATCACGTGACGTCACTCCGCTGTAATTGAAGTGCGTGAATTATAATTTTTAATTATTATTATTATTATTTTTTTTGTAAACCCTTCGACTTAAAATATTTACTTGAAATAACCCCTGAAGATTTTAAGGTAATATTTTAATAATTTAATGACGTGTTCGCGTCAGTTAATCGTCACGTGATCTTTTTTTAAAGTGTTTTTATTAACAAATATTTACTTAAATTTTACATTTTTTAAATTTAATTAATTAGCTTTTCATCACGTTTTTGGAAACCTGCTGTAGAGCCAAAAAAAAAAAAAAAAATGAAGCTGAAGAAGAATATATAAAAGAATCACAACACTCGTCAATTCTCAATTTTATTGTGATTTTCAGTGGGTCAGTTTCTCACACAAAGCATTATATGACTTAAGAAGATTGGGAATAAAGTGCACAAGTCACGTGATCAAGTGTTGGTTACTATTAACTTTTGCTTTGTTAAAAAAAAAGAACGGTAACACTTTATTTTACAGTATGTTACATGTAGTTACTATTGTAATAACTATAAATTATGCATAATTACATTCAACTAACCCTAAACCAAACCAAAACCTAAGTACATGTAGTTATTTAATATTACTCAGTACGTAAATGTATAATTACAGTGTAACAAAGACACCTTAAAATAAAGTGTAACCAAAAGAACTTGAATTTTACTTTTTTTTTTTTTGGTTGAATTAATTAGCTTTTCATCACATTTTTGGAAACCTGCTGTAGAGCCAAAAAAAAAAAAAAAAAATGAAGCTGAAGAAGAATATATAAAAAAATCACAACACTCAATTCTCAATTTTAGTATGATTTTCAGTAGGTCAGTTTCTCACACAAAGCATTATATGACTTAAGAAGATTGGGAATAAAGTGCACAAGTCACGTGATCAAGTGTTGGTTACTATTCACTTTTACTTTAAAAAAGAAAAGAAAAAAAAGAACGATAACACTTTGTTGTCATTGTTACATATGTTACATGTAGTTACTATTGTAATAGCTATAAATTATGCATAATTACATGCAACTAACCCTAAACCAAACCAAAACCTAAGTACATGTAGTTATTTAATATTACTCAGTACTTAAATATATAATTACAGTGTAACAAAGACACCTTAAAATAAAGTGTATCCAAAAGAACCGCTAGATATTCTGCTATAAACATCTCCTTTTGCATTCTACAGGACTAAAAACACATTTTAAACAACACGAGGGTGAATAAACAGTTTAATTCCTATATTTGGACTGAGATGCTGTTGGATAATTCAACTAAACATTTAAATAATGCTAATTTTTTCAAAGCATGTTCTCAAATTTGGAAGATTGGAAGAGACAGAAGATTGAGGTTGATGGAGTATTGACAGAAATCAGCGTCTCAGAAACAGCTGGTCTCTCCGAGTAAATGATGTGACGTGATGAGTGAAGTATGTGTGTTGGTGAACCTGTGGACCGTCATTATCTGTCTGTCTCTCATCTGCTTCAGCAGAACTCAGAAACGGCTTCAAATACACCTTATGTATGTATATAAACAGTACATCCCATCAGCTCATGGCAGGAGCAGCATTCGGCTCTATATAAGGCAAAGCAATGTAAAGATGGCTTTCATCTCTCTGTTTTGACTTGAGGGAGGTCTTGAGTGGCTTCCAGGTTTGTTGGGCTTCTCAGGAGTTGCTCAATCGTCTGTTTACGCTGTAAAACTCTGAGTCAGTGAGATTTTAAAACATCTGAAAGCAGAGCATGACATCCGACAGTATTTTAACAAAAAACACTTCGGTCGCACGTATGAATGAGTGTCGTTGCGTTAGATAAGAATACATCAAAGCAAGTGTCGTTTTATTGAAAGGAAAGATACACAAACTGTTTAAAAGCAAAATATTTCACAAAAAGGAGTCGTAAAAATGCACTAATGGTTGTGATTCATGAATGCTTTTTAATGAAAACAGTCTGCAGATTACTGCTGAAGTGAAACACTGCAAAAATGAAAGTGAAAAGTTAAAGAAGTTTAAGTTTACTGTAAAACAAATGTACGGTATTAATATTTTTTATTTTACAGAAAATATACATTTTTTACTCTGAAATAGCTATAATTTTTTTTTGTTTTTTTTGGCAGCAGTGCAAGCGATGCATGATATTTACACTGTGTAGCAATTAGGCATGTGACGGTATCAAATTTTCATGTTGCGATAATTGCTTAAGCTTTTATCACGGTATACGTGTATACGGTATTATCACGATATTGAAGTAAGTTGCAAAAAAAGTGTTGTCATAGTATGTACTCTTTTAACAAATGAAGCCTTATGTCACTAAGTTTTACTGAACAATAACAAATAATCAGAAAATTTTCAATCATTATAGGGCATGTTGTAGTCCATATTAAAATTAAGTTTGAAAATAAATAGCCAGTTAAGTCTTTAAGTATTAGTGCTGTGATGAGCAACATTGTGAAAACAAAAAACTGAATGGCTGTTTGAAGCATTTTAATTACCGTTCAGTACCACAGCTGCTTTGTTAACGGGGTTTCCGGGGTAACCGCAGCATTTCTGCTGTTCCATCAGCGCCCTCTGCTGAACATGCACTTTCATTCAGCGCATCTCTTTCACTCATTCTGCCATGTGCTTCTCATGCATGTTGGGTTTGTTTACATAGCGCGCATGCATGCTGTGGATTTTATATGATTGATGGGTAAAGTATTCTTAAAATGTAATATAAAAATTTGAATAATTCATAATAAATAATTCATGGTATTTTGAGGTGCCCAAGTAACAATATTGTGCGTATTCATTATCATGATATGTCGTATTACTGAATATCGGCACAGGTTTAGTAGCAATTAGATGCTATTTACACTAAGTAAAAATAGCATATTTTCTTAGTGATAGATGCTATTTTCACTAAGTGACAGTAGCAGCATTTTCTTAGAGTTTGGTTCCAAAACGCGATAAACGCCATTTTCAAAAAAATTGAGTTTCCGCCAAAATCAGTATAGTATCTGGTCGGTATTGAAAAGTCATTTATCAATTTTGCGCAAAATGTGATATCCGTCATGTTATTCTGTCATGTTTTCTCCCTTTCTTTCCAAAACGCGACAAACGCCAGTCTCCTTTTTCTGCAGAACGTGATATATCCGCTCAACCAATCACAGCGCACCATTCCACCCACTGTAAACATTGAAGGCTTTTTTAAAAAGCCGTTTTAATACCAATGTACTCGGCAAATGTGTTTATTTAACCGTGCGGTGGCGCCAGATACTCGTTAATCGGTGATGACAAATAATTTATAACATTAACAAGATGATCCGTTGAATTCATTTTGGGAGCAACGGCTAAATGTATTTTTAGTAAAATGCCTGTATATTGGCAAAGTTTAGACTCTGTCATATATGTGAATTAACTTGCTTTGTTGTGTATTTTCAGTTTGAAAAATAACTTTTATATTGATGGATTAATTGCATTTTGGAAAAAAGAAATGTCATGGATTTATTGCATTTTGGGAAAAAAATAATAAGTTTTTATAATAAACTTTTTAAAATCAAAATGTAGATTTGAATTTTTAATGTTTTTATAACCAAAAGATGCTATGTGAAAGTTTGAAACAGAAAATAGTGGTTTTCATCTTGCCACTTTCTTGGTAAAGAAAACACCTTTTTACTCAAATTAATCAAAATGGAGTTATTGCGTTTTGGAACCAAACTCTTCATATATATATATATATATATATATATATATATATATATATATATATATATATATATATATATGCTATTTACACTAGGTGAAAATAGTGATAGATTCTATTTACACCATGTAAAAATATCAGTTTTTTGCAATAAGAGTATATAAATAGTAATTAGATGCTCTCTATACTTTATATTGGCAGATACTATTTGTACCTCAGTATTTTTGTACATTAACAGGATGCAATAATATCATAGAGTGTAAATGATTATATTTATTAAAATTATTAAATGGATGCTGCCTTATTGGGAGAATAAAAACCCTCCCTACACCTTCCTCTAACCCTACCCAATAAACACTTAATATTATTAAGCACTTGTTTGCAGTTTATTTCCACTTTTAGAACATTATTTTCATTTTTATTGAAAATAAATGCGAGCTCGGCAAAAGGTTGATTAGAACCCGCGTCGATCACGTTAGAAGCCAAGTTTGCGAGCCTTACTAGCTACTGAAGATGTTGACTTCTGTGCATCTTTTTAAAAACTTAAGTGGCCCAACCAGACATTGGTGGGCGGAGCTAGTGTAAATAGCGTTTGCCAACATGGGACGCTATTTGCAATTAGTGTAAATAGACACCCAATTTTTTAGGCTTTCTCCTGTAACAAATGAAGAAATTTCTGTCACAATATCACTTCTATCTCAAAACAGTTGCCAAATATGGAACCTTGAGTCTCAGACCTTTCCAACGATATGTGTTTTGTCAAGATTAGAAATTGTTTTAATTATAAAATATTCAAAATAAATTTTGTAATATGAAACACTCCACTAGGGGGAGGAGCTCGCTTAAAGGTTTTAACCCTCTGGTGCTGTTTGGCCATTTTTGACCCCAAAATTTTTTACGTTATGGTCACACTTGTATTGTTCTTGGTCAAAAATGACCACATTGGAAACAAATGGGAAGCGAATTTCATCTAGTGGAAACGTACTGCGCCCAAACAAAATCTTACTGAAAGCTCATTTTTTGAGAGATCAATCTCAAATTTGGAACACAAAATTGTTTAGATGTCTTAAAACGTGTTTTGGAAAATATATATTTCATATAAAGTATATTAAATACTAATTTAAAAATAGTATTTTTATGCATTTTTTTCATAATAATAAACTTAAACTTTTGTAACTGTCAGCGCATTTTTCACTTCAGCAATAATCTGCCAAATATCTTCTTTAAAAAGAGACCAAACTGAATTTACGACGTTTTACGAGTTTAAATTTAAAATTTCATTTTCAGGTCTATGGTCAAAATGTGATTAACAGGTAATAAATGGATCAAAACTATTCCATAAATATAATTTAGTACCATAAAATCCCATAAAAATACAAAATATTTAATAAGAAACATTTTTTAACTAAAATATAGTACATTTATTTCATTTAAATACATTTTTTTGTTATTTTTGACCGCCGTGTGAAGAGCATCAGAGGGTTAAAGTACCAATTCCATGTTGATGCAATGTCCGAAGTTTTTCACAGCATGAATTTAGAATTTTTAAGCTTTTAAATGATACCTAATTTATGATGATTCCTAAAATATGTGATAGAAAAAAAGGCAATAAAAACGAGCATTAAGGGGTTAAAACTTGTAGTCTCTTCATCGCTTTTTTCGTTTCAGAGAGCTCAAATGAACTTCTTCAAAGTTAACTCATCTATTCTTCAGATTCTCTGTCCAAACCGGACGTTGTTGGCAGGTGTGCCGTTGTCTTTGTGACTGGTCATCGGCATCGTCGCTGTGCGGATTGTTTTTATTATGAGTAATGTTGGACTGGAGGGATTCGGTAGGTTTTTTGGTTTGTTCCCGTCTCCAAACAACAGCTTGATCTGATTCATTCTGACACATACACTCCCTTACTCATGATTATTGCCATATGTGTGTGTGTTTCAGCAGTAGACGTGATATATATATAGCTGAGGAAACAAATATGCAAAATATTTTCTAAAAGAAAAACAGCTCTCTGAACCCTTAAGCAGATTTATATGTGTTTGGGTGTGTGACATTGCTAAACAATCATAGCTTAGTATTTTTCAGATTTATTTTCTTAACATTTGATAAATCTCAATATTTATTTGCTCAGAAATGGCTAATTTTAATTGGTTTTTCATTTATATCAATCAACCACACAGCCAGAAAGATTATTCAAAATCTGTAATGTAAGAATTAAAACAGTCAAGTCTCATTAAAAATAATCAAGGAATTAACAAAAGGACCAATATAACAATGGGAACTACATAGTAAAAAAAGAAGCAATATTTACCTTTGTATATTTTATGTTATATTATAAAGTGTGTGTGTTTGAAAATACAGCAGTGTGTTTTTCATGAAGAAGGACGTCACATCAGTCACATTGAGTGAACAAAAACACAGTGTTGAAATGGCAAAAATATAGAGGAAAAACAGGAATAGAGGTAGAAAGAAACCCATTTCTGCCCCTTTCGCTCTCCTGTAGCCTGGAGCAGGTTTTATTTAATTAGCTGCTCTTGATGTTTCCAGTAATTGTTCCCAGTCTTGGCTGTTATCTAACTTCAGATTATGTTGTTCAAGGTTGTGGGTCATTTACGGTTACACTCTGAACCACAAGTGAACTATAATACTAAAGCACAATGACTGTGTTCTGGAGGGATTGGTTTTGGACAGGACTGAGTCACATTATATATTGTCTGACGGTAGAAATGTTTAAACCGCTAGAGAGCCGTGCCGTTTATAATGTGAAGCATTGATGTCAGATTTATATTTGCTATGGATAATATGAACTGTTATTTGAGTCCATCAAAAGCACAAAAGGCAAGAAAACAATGAAATGAGATGAAGTACCTGTGCCATTTTAAAGTGTTTTATTGGATTATCCAAAAATACATATTTGGTTTAAATGTCTAAAATTACAATTTGTTCAACCTCCCATAGCCAAAATAACAGCTCTGGATCTTCTCCTATAATGCATAAGGTTGGTGAACACATAGCAAGAGATCTAAAACCATTCCTCCAGATCCTTCAGATTCAGAGACTCTTTTCTTCAGCTCATCCCACAGGTTTGTGATGGGGTTTGGGTCGGGGACTGCTATGTCCATTGGCAAAACCTTCATTCTGTGGTCAGTGAACTATTCTGTTGTTGATTTTGAGATGTGCTTTGGATCATTGCCATGCTGGAAGATCCAACCATGACCCAGTTTAAGCTTCCGGACAAGGTCAGTCAGGTGTTTATGATACCGTGTCCGTGTGTCCTAACAAGTTGTCCAGGGTCTTTGGAAGAAATTTAGGCCCACAGCATTTAACCCTCTGGAGTCTGAGGCTGATTTGGGGCCTGGAGAAGTTTTGACATGCCCTGGCATTTGTGCTTTTTTCAGTTGTTCATAAACATATTAATGGAAAAAGTGTCATTACACTGTATTCAGCACAAACTAGGCTACAATAATATGTGAGGAACATGTATGTACATGTTTGTGTTTTTGAAGGAATAACATTTATGAGTGGTTATTGAAAAAACAAAAAACTTAAGTCAAACTTATGCGTGGAGGCGTGAATCACCACTGAATAATGGGCCATTCTCACCTGAGAAGACAAAAGAATCGCATAGTAATGAGCTGAAATGACTTGCATATTAATGAGGCATTTCAGTCAGGTAGGCTGTTAAAAAAACCTTCTGTGATGTCTCAAGCTCATCATGATATATGAAACATACAGAAAAATGTTATTACAATATAAAGTAATGGTTTTATATTATACTTTAAAATATAATGTATTTCTGTGATGCAAAGAGTCTGAATATAGGCTTTTAGTTTAAAAGCATGCACATTTGGAGAAATATTGGATTCTCATATGCTTATGTCAATTTTCTATACAGAGGAGTTATATTTATTTAATATTCGTTGTCATTACTATGAGCGCTGGTGTTTTCAATTCATACTTGAAGTCGGAGGGCGCTCTCTGTGCATTTTTAGTCCACAAATTCATCTAAAAGAAGAAGAGGCTATTCCATGAATGGAGTTTCCAATTCATACTGCAGCCGGAGGGCGCTAAAGAAACAAAAACTCATCTAAAATTCATCTATAGAAGAAAAGAAAACAGGAACTAACTGCATGTCTTCTAGAGCTCCCTAACCATGACTTTTACATCCAGATAAACACTTTTCAAGACAATAAATACACGATTGAGACGATGAATGCATGTATTGCCTCTGAATTTGCGTCTGAATAGCGCTGGCTCCGTGGGCGTGGCCGCATTAGCGGATAATGAGCTGAATCACGGACTTCTGACATGGCTCTCTTTTCATACAGATTACATAAACACAGAAGGTTTGTTTTCGATTTGACTTACATGATTTAAAACCTGACATCTTAACGTTTTTTTAGACATAAGTTTAATTTTTCTGTGATTAGTATTCACTAAGTTACAGTTCATTTTCTGAGAACTATCAGATTGGACTTCGTTCAGAGGGAGAGGAGAAATCACGCATCATGTTTGTTTTCTTTATTTTACAAAAAGCACAACATTTTGTTTTTACTCTGAGTGTACACAAATAAAAGAAGATATTCTATAGTTTCAATTGATATATTACTTATGTCTCTATGACAAAAAATGACGGAGTATTTTAAGTCTGTTTTGCTGCAATGTGAAAAAAACCCTGCAAAACGCGCCAGCGCGTTTTCAGACCTCAGAGTGTTAAAATCCACCACCATACATCACATGTTTCTGTCTACTACACCAAACCTACCTCTGATGTTTTTCCAAAAAGCTTCATTTTGGTCTCATCTGACCATTAAACCCAGTCCCACTGAAAGTTCTAGTAACGTCTGGCAAACTGTAGGTGCGTGAGATGCCACCAAATGCTTTTTTTTACTGCAACCTTCCCAAACAGGTTGTGGTTATATACAGGTGAGGTCTGATCATAGTTTTGGAGACTTTCTGACCCCAAGACTTAACTACCATCTGCAATTCTCCAACTTTGATTCTTACAGTTTGTTTGGCGACTCAAAACATCCTCCTCAGTGTATGTGGGGCCAATATAGACACACGTCCTCTTCCAGGTAGATCGTCACCATCTCCAGTTGATTTAAACTTCATAATTATTGCCCAGATAGTGGAAATGAGTATTCCAACAATTGACCCATCGCAAAGACCCGCCCCCCTTAGTTACTGTTGCTTTGTTCAACAAGCCATGGCGCTGTCACGCCACACAGAGTGAAAAATACATTGTGGAGCAAAGAGGACACTGACAACACGTCGACAGACAAGACAGAGCAGGGTACTTATGATATTAAACAAAGTCCCAGCTTTCAAAATGCGAAGAAATTCGAACAATAAAAACTGTCACTGTAGCGCCTCAGTTCAAGCGGCTCGCGAACCCATCATCTCTTCCTACTAGTTAATTTATAGCATCAAATAAACATGAATGAACATCAGAAGGTATGTTGTTTCAAACGTGGAAAGACGTCAATACACACCATTTTTCAAGTTCAAGTCCAACTCCGGACTGCTTTGTCGGACAAAATGGCGGATTTGGTGTTATGATTGGTTAGATTGCTTGTCAATCAAACTCCCAGCAAAGGGTCAATTAAACTATTATCTTATAGCGTTTTTCATGGTACGGCTCGTTACGGCTCACTTTTCTAGTCCTTGCACTGTAAAAAAATCCCAGTAAAATTTACGGTAAAAAAAAAAGAAAAACTAAGAAGAAACAATTATTTCAACGAAAATATATCAAATGTGAAGTGTCACGCAGGGAATTGTGGGAATGTCAATTTACGTTTTTTCACTGTAAATTTTACAATGAATTGTTATTTTTCACTTCCAAAAACTGTGAATTTAACGGTATTTTACCGTAAAATTACATTAAATGTACCGTTAGATCTATTACAGTTATTCACCGTATATAGTACGGAAACTTTCTATAAACCAATTGACAGTTTTTCACCGCAGCATTTTTACTGTCAAAATCACGGTCATTTTTTACAGTGTGGTACTTTTTTCGTATCACCTCCCCCTCATGAGCCCTTACTGCTGATTGGCTACAAGTATATATTGGTGCTTGGTGTGATCCACTGTTAACAGTGTTTCTCAGAAATCACTTACTGCACTGTTCCTGATCACTAAAGTGAACTTAAAAACATAATATGTCATACACATGGGAATATACTTCAGTTAGATTTTTTTACTCATTAGAATTTGTAGGGGTGCAAATAATTGTGGAAAACATTTTTTGGGTAAAAAATGGTTTTATAATTTCTTAATTAAAGGTTAGTTTTACGTGAATATTTTGAATGAAAGATTAAGAGGAGAAATTGCAAATCATTATGGATATAACCATTATTTTAAAGGTGCCCAAGAATGCTTTTACACAAGATGTAATATAAGTCTAAGGTGTCCCCTGAATGTGTCTGTGAAGTTTCAGCTCAAAATACCCCATAGATTTTTTTAAATTAATTTTTTTAACTGCCTATATTGGGGCATCATTAACTACACACTGATTTTTTTCAGCGCGCCGCCCCTTTAATTCGCGTGCTCCCTGCCACACGAGCTCTCGATTATATTACAGCACATTTACAAAGTTCACACAGCTAATATAACCCTCAAATGGATCTTTACAAGATGTTCGTCATGCATGCTGTATGCATGCTTCGAATTATGTGAGTAAAGTATTTATTTTGATGTTTATATTTGCTTCTCTATGAGTTTGAGGCTGTGCTCCATGGCTAACGGCTAATGCTACACTGTTGGAGAGATTTATAAAGAATGAAGTTGTGTTTATGCATTATACAGACTGCAAGTGTTTAAAAATGAAAATAGCGACGGCTCTTGTCTCCGTGAATACAGTAAGAAACGATGGTAACTTTAACCACATTTAACAGTACATTAGCAACATGCTAACGAAACATTTAGAAAGACAGTTTACAAATATCACTAAAAATATCATGATATCATGGATCATGTCAGTTATTATTGCTGTAGGAAGTTTGTTTACTAAACATTTTTATCATAATCATATCAATCTTGTATTATTATAGCAATAGTCCATGGGAGGCTGCGAGTTAACGTGTTTGAGAGGTTTTTATGCAGTCTGCTTCACATCATACACCTTAAGGGATGTTTAGTCTGCAGGAAGTGTTATTAAGGTTTCACGGTTTGTTTTGAACACTGATTTTGCTCTGATGGCTGGCGAAAGATGTCGTTTCTATGACTCTGTCTTTGCTGTGAGGTTAGTGTGTTGATGTGAGTCTGTTTGATGTGTCTCAGGACAAAGTTTATTGTCTCTGTGACAGATTCCTGAAACTGGAGGAATGCTGAGGAATATCTACAGTGGGTTTGGTGGCCCTCGTAAACACCCGAATAAGAGCTTGTGTGAACAGTAAACAGGAAAGCGCTGGTGCACATGTTGTGTGTTACCTGACTGAGTCAGCTGCAAGTCTGCTCCTTTTCAGTTTTTATTTCATGAGCGTATCATCTTGAGGAAAAACACATGTTCCTCCGCTGGCTCCTCTCTGTCCTCCCACATCATCTCCTGACGAGTCTACCGTTAATTAAGACTCAGCAGAGCTGCTCCATCTGTGAATGAATGCAGGTGTGTTGCTTTGGCTCTGTATACAATGAATTAAAGTGTGCGGTTACAGACTTCTACTGTGCTGTTTTTCACTGACAGATCTTTGTGTGGCAATCAAATATTCGAGAGATTTCGGTATTATTTTCCTCCACATTTTGGGCATTCATTCATGATTCTTTTAGTACTTGATTCTTTTAGAATGATTAAAAAGAACCCGGAATCACTTTAGATCTAATTGATCTGTAACACTTTACAATAAGGTCTCATTGGTGACCCCAGAGAGTGTTAGAGAGATTCAAACGTGTCGGGACCACCAGTGACGGTCCGAGTGAAGAGAGGCTTCTGGGAACAGGGCACGAGGCATATCTGCAGAAGTAATGCAGGGGAATGTGGGGAATTTGACAGGCCCTTTGTATGGAGGTGTGTGTTTGCGAGTGTGTTTGTGTTCATTGTGTCACTCTGGTGCGGAAGAACAGAAGAATGAGAACGAGCCATGAGGTCAGAACGGCATGAATGAAATAAAGCAGTGATTCCCAATAAGGGATACGTGAATGTTCATGTATCAGCATGATTTCAGCAGGACTTTTGCTGTCAAACCTGTAATGCTTACCGGTAGATTTACTTTCCATTGTAAAGGAATCAATTTGGCAAGCGAATCATCACAATAATGGCCTCTTTAATGACTATAAAACAGGTTGGGAGCACTAAAATAACAGATCCATATATAATTAACATAATTATACAGTGAAATGAACATTTTGTTATTTTCTTTCTTTTGCTGAACATAAAAGAAGATATTTGGAAGAATGTTAAGGTGATGATACACGGGGCAACTTTGTGAGCAATGTTGCTTGGGCACTTTCCCACTGAGAATGAGCAACAAATATATATCTGGATACATTAGATCGGATGTGGGCAATTTTTTGAGATCCTCCAATCAGAATGTTAGCAGCCGATCACGTGATTGGTTCGGAGATTTCAGAAAAAAATTCAAACAAGATGGCGGCCTCTCAGCGGCAGTGGAGCGGAGAAAAGGGGTGTGAACTTATATCTTTTTACGCTAGTAAGTTGTCATGCGTCAACCCAAAACAGGGAATTTACCTCATATAATGCTTAAAATAGCAACAACTGTCCAATGTAATGCGTGTAAACTGTAATTAAGCCATCGAATGTTTTCAGTTAAATACTAAAAAGACAGGGCCCATTTAACGTCTGTAGTAGCGTAGGCTGTAGGGCGTATGGCACGTGAACAGAGGTGGGTAGAGTATCCAAAAACTGTACTCAAGTAAAATTACAAGTACTTATAGAAATATTTACTCAAAGTAAAAGTGAAAGTAACAATCCTAATAGTTACTTGAGTAAAAGTAAAAAAGTATCCAATAAAAATCTTACTCAAGTAGCTCGTTACTAGTTACTTTTATTTTATATACACACACACACAATAGCATGTTATTATTTAATGTTTATTATTTAAATAGATATTTAATTTATTATCATAATTAGATATCTTTGCAACAAACAAACATAGGAGAAACAAGCATTATTTCTAGCATCTGTAACCCGAATGTATCGTTACTATATTAATAACGTATACAGCTAACGTTACATTTTAAAGAAGAGAGAAAACTCTTTACGTGTGCTCGCGCTCATATCTGAACTTGACACAATGATCAAATACACATTGACGGATCTTCTTCGGTCTGTTCTCCAAAATGTAATCAAATGTATATTTCAGCATGCGCGTCGCACGTGTAAACTGGTTAACTGTGTCAACGCAAAGCGTTCATTTTTCAAGACGAACAGGTCGCTGGCGCCGCCATTGCGCAATAGTATATGTATAAATTAATGTATAAATTAAGATATATGCCCATAAAAACGGTAAAGAAATACTACATACTTTTGTTATAGTGACGTAATAATCTGTTTGGTTATAAAATGTCAGCTATTGGGTGTATCATGAAGTAAAATCAAATGAAATCGATAGGCCTACCTGTGGAATTGTTCACAGACAGCATACGCAGCTCAACTAATAAAGGTCTTCATCGCTGGCAGACAACTGTATGCATTTGCAGATTTGCTTTTAATTGACTGTAGGTCCACTGCCACTTCATCCGCTCCGAGTGAGAAACCGCTTCAAACGATTCAGCGCGTGCAGGAACTGAACAAATCATTCAAACTGATTCGCGAATCAATTTAGACAGCTTTACCAACTTGTTTGATCAAGTCTTTGAACAGAATCGACTCAAAAGAGTGATTCATTTGTGAATAGGGCATCGTTCATGAAAAAAGAGACAGCGCGCATGGAATAAACTACGCATTTCTTAACATTTACAGTATTGAATTAAAATAAAGTAACGAGAGGAACGTTGCCCATTGTAGCGAAGTAAAAGTACAGATTTTTCATAACAAATGTACTCAAGTTAAAGTAAAAGTACCCACATTTTAATCTACTCTAAAAAGTACAAATTTTCCAAAAAACTACTCAAGTACATGTAACGAAGTAAATGTACTTCGTTACTACCCACCTCTGCACGTGAATGAAGCTTTTGACGCGATCGACGCGGGTTCGAATCCGCCTTTTGCCGAACTCGCTCTTCTCCCTTTTCCTATCAAAAATCAGATCGGAAAAGCATTTATTTTTAATTAAAATGAAGAAAATATTTGAAAAGTTGAAATAAAGTGCCTAACAAGTGTTTATAATAAAGTATTTATTGGGTTGGCAATAGATTTGCTCCTCTCTGATTAGTTGCTGCCAACTGTCCGTTTCCCTAATTAGTTGCCATGTGTCTCATCAGGTTGCCCGTTGACGGCAACATTGCCCAGCAACATTGCTCAAAAAGTTGCCCCGTGTATCATCACCTTTAGTAACCAAACAGTTCGGTTTCATTGACAAAAAATAAAATGGTCAATATGAACCAAACATTCTTCCAAATTTCTTGTTTTGACAGAATGCTAATTTTTTGTCTTCCCTTTAAATACACAGATTTTATGTGGTTTACATAAGTCTGTAGGGCTGGGAAAGTCGTGCAACTTTAAGTGTGCTTTGGATTTCTTTAAATCCATTTATATACTTAAAATAGTAGTGCAAAACCCAGATTTTACTGCTCTGAGAGTCAAACAGGCCTGTAAACAGCAATAAAAAACAGATTTACAGGGTTTTAAAGTATCTCAACAAGTAGAGCGCACATCAGTCCAGATCAAATAAACAAATTCATTGGTTTATTATCATTGAGCTTGATTTTATTTGCTCTTTGAGTGTGTACTGATGTGTATTTTAATATTTTAAAATGCAGTATTTTGTACATCAGTACTTTCAGTGTGGTTTACAGCTGCAGTCTACATGTGCTCCACGTTTGTGAGAACGGTGTGTGCTGTACATGCGTGTGAGTGATGCTTGTACCTGATTGCATGTGTGCACGCCAGCTGTGTTCGTGTGGTTAGCATGTTCTGGTGGATAACGTGTTACATATACAGAGTTAATCCTGAAGACTTGCTCTAAAACTCATTAAAATCTCAAATTCGGTGCATTATATCACACTGCTTTTTGAAAACATACAATATCCAGTGTTGAATGTATTATGCAATTATTTAGTCTAATCATACCACTTCATTAGCGTCTTATTTTAGCTGGATAAATGGTAAATTTCACAAATAATTACAAAGAAACAGCAAGTAACACATTGAATTAAACATAAAAGTATTTTTTGCAAAACATACTCCACTAATCTGTTTTATTCACAATATTTTTTTAAGCTTTATTATGCAAAACACAATCTTTCTGAATAAACAAACAAAATAAACACACTTATTTTGAGATATTTCCTTAAGGAAACTCAGTTATGGAGAGAAAACCAAGACATTTAACTTCTCCTAGTTGGTGAAAATGTGCTTTAAGAGCTTTAGTTTGGTTGAGATATATAGTAGCAATAATGAGTAAACCTAAAACCTAAATGTTTATTCCTTCTTCTCAATACAGGACAAACACTGATGTGCCACAGAAATCACTGTCTAAGTTTACTAATACTTTCAAACTTATAACCTTGTGAATCTGGCGGGGATCTTGTGTTCCTCTGAACCTCACATGAGAGAGCAGCTGTGTTTTTGAGATCTAGACTCAATGTCGCTTGCTTTCTTCTCTGTTTGTGTGTAGTATGAGGTCGTGTATGATGTCACTGCACACAGCTGCTCACCCATGTATGGTTACAAACTCTTAATGTGAGCTGGTATACATGCATTTGTCACCTACACTTTAAAAAGTAATTCAGGGGATTTTTTTAAAAATTAAGTTGCTGTAACTTAATTAAATTGCCTCTATCTTTGGAAATTGGGCAGTGGATTTCTAGTTCCCATCATGCTTTGCTTAGGACTGGATGAGGAGAATAGAGTGGTGCAGTGATGATGTATTTTTGTGGGCCAACCCGGAAGTTATCATCACACTAGTTTTGTTTATGCTGCAAATTAAGTTCCTCTAACTCAATGTAGATTGTTGGTTAAGCAGTTGTCATAACAAAAAAAAAAATGATGCACTATTTTTTTTGTTGATCCAAAACATTTGTTTTTATAGTGTACTTTAATATTAATCTAACTAACTATCTTTAACATTATTCCCTTTTATGACTGATTGCATGTAAACGGTTTTTATGGTCGATTTAAAGAAAACATCTGCTCCTCTCTCTCCTTTTCCTCTCAGCAGCTATAGACTGTGAAGTCAGGCAGTGGGGTCCCTGGTCTCCCTGTTCATCTGTCTGTGGGGCGGGGACTACAGAGCGAAGCCGACAGGTAGCCACGCCCCCACGCAACGGAGGCGCTCCGTGTCCCGATCTCAAACAGCGCAGAGGGTGTCTCGCACACAATGAGGCCTGCAGTGCAGCTAAAGGTAATATACAGACTTGCTCTGTTAAACCCTAGTATTAAACCCTACATAGGCAGCACACTTCTAAGGCAGCATCCAAACTGCACTGGACTTTTTTCACATTTAAGGGGTTCAGAGATGTGGATGTCGTCATAGTTGAGTAAACTTCTATTGTGGTGAACGGAAACTGCAACAAATATATTTTTAAATATACCACCTAACTTTGCATTGGGAGTGTGCATATAATCCCTTAATATGCTATGTAGACAGCACACTAGGTTTTGAAACAGCTAGTGTGTCAATGTGTGTGTGATCCAGGGCGAGATAAAGAGGGAATGAAAAATGTGTGTTTGTTTATAGATTTGGAGTCAATGTCAGTGCATGAGAATTCCCACATCGGTATTGCATTATATCAGTACTAAATCATTCCACCTTCAGAGGCTTGAAGAGATGCATTTTACTACCTCCGTGTCTTTGAGCGCAGATGTGTGCTGCATTTATTGTTTTTTCAGCTGAGATCTCATAGTAAGATGTTTGACCACAGACAAAAGTTGGCAAATATATTTTTTCCCCCAACGTTCATTATTTTAGAGAGTTTTTCACCATTTTAATTAGTGTCTTGACAAATGCATACAAATATCCCATAAATGTCTTTCAATCAATATACTGTAAGCTCATAAAAAAGGCATGTATTAATTATATAAGAATGAGAAATATTGTTTTAGAAGTACACTGCTTAAACTGTCCGTGTGTGTGTCTGTGTGTTTTGTGCTCTGGTGCTGTGCTTCGTCTCTGGAGGAGTTTAATTTGCTCTCTTTCATTATCTTGATCTCTTCCTCCTCTTTAGAGGTGGCCAAAATCCTGCCTGACTCATTCAAGCGGAACTTTAAGGACCCTTGGAGACGGCCGCACATGCTTATGAAGGAGGAAAAGAAGAGGTGAGAGTGATGGAACATTGTAGAAAGCAGAACAAATGCAACTGCGAAAATAAAACAGAACATTAACAGATAATTCAAACACATTCGTATAACCGAAGGTTGTGCAGAGAGTTTAAACATCAACAGTGTTGTCTAGACTTGCAGTGACCTCACATCTGGAACAAGACGAATATGTAGCTGTTTGTTAGGATTATTGAAATGATCGTTAGTCATAGTTTCAGTCAAACCAAGACCTGGCATGTGGTGGATATCTGTGTTTTGACTATCCAGGTACATGCTGGATATAATTGGATAACTGAATGTAAAACTAATTACAGAAAGGTATCATCAAGATTTTTGTGTTTGTATATATGGGTCAATGTGTAATCCTTAAAGTCGCATGAAATTAAAATTCAACCTTTTAATCTTCTAAGTGCATGTATACGTTTCATTAAAAAAAAAGACATCCAATCAACAACTGGATGCATAAAACAAGACCCTGTCCTACATTTTTAGTCAGTAATTCGATGCACTTCACAATATGGAAGAAAAGATCTGTCACTACTTCTGTTTTATCGTGACTTCAAAGGGATAGTTTGCCCCAAAATGAAAATCCTCATTTCATTCCAAACACTAATGAACTTCATTTTTGTTCAAGTTAATTATTAGCAGCTTATGGAGCAGAGTACTGTGCACAATGAAAATGAATGGACACTTGGGCTTGTAAAGATCAAAAATGGCGACAAAAAAAGGGACAACCCAAAAGTCATTATTCACTGGGAATCATTTTTTCTGCCTTCACTTTAAAAATCTCAAATTCTTCTATATTCTTCTACTACATGCCATTTTTGTGTGTGTCCCTTTAAATGCAAATGAGCTGCTGCTCCCGGCTCCCTTTCCAGAAGAGGGCGGAGCTTTAACAGCTCAACAACAACAAAGCTGGAGAATCTCACGCAGCCAAAATGAGGATTGTCTCATTGACTCAGGAAGAAGTTACAATTTTTAGAATGAAACTGGACGTTTCTGAATGGTTAGTGGATAAATTTATGTAGTAATTTATGTAAATTTATGGAGATGATCGTTAGTCGACTCATTGACTAGCATGTGCCGTCATGTTAATCTTTTGTGCAAATCCAGCGTTGAATTGACCCTCGTTTGTGAAGCAGTCCAGCGTAAAATGACTAAAAACATTATACTACAACAACTCTTCCTCTTCTCTAAAGCAGTCCAACATGGCCTCCCCCCCTTTGTTGTGTGTTCTCGGGGGTGGGGTTTATGTAAATTTTGGGGTTAGTGATGTCACCAACCCAGGAAGAAGCTCGTTGTAGTTCCTACCAGCCATTTGTTGTAGTCCTTAAATTCTGTAAACGAAAACATCTCCCTTTGCATTGAACTTTGAGTGTCGTAACTTTGCAGATGTTGTTTTTAATCAAACAGCAACATTACACACTAACTAAAGTTAAAAAAGTGAAATCATAATCAACCACCCCTTTAAATATAAAATATTCATACTAAAAACCACAAAAACCTTTTTCACAGGTTCTATTTTCTAAGTACATCATCCTAAATCCACAACTTGATTTAAATAATTTCACAAGCCCATCCTTAAGTCACTTTTATATCCTTTGTTACATCCTTAGTAACACCAGACTGAGGACAGGAAATCAGATTAGTGCACGTGTGTGTGGGACATTAAGAGAATGAATGCGACATGTGATCAGTGTGCAGATAATGAGGAGTTCAATAGGATAGCAGGAATTAAATCGCAGGTGCAGGTTCAAATGAACTGAGATTAAACGACTATCTGAGGTTCCTTCTAAGCAGCGCAGGAAATCCCAGAGCACACCCTTTCATTAATCACAGGTGTATAGTTTCAGCATGATGGATGTGTGTGTGCGTGAGAGAGAGAGAGAGCACGAGAACGAAGACCAGAACGACATGCAGACCACAGAGGAGGAAAGAACGCCACGAAGGCAACACATCAAACTAAATAAATCCAGCGTGGGAAGGCTGACCTTTAACTTTATACAGCCTGTGTTGACTGCAACACACATGCACACACAAAGGAATTATTATTGTGCACACAGACAAATCCAGAAAGTGTTTAAGAATCCAAGCAGAAATAAAAATGCAATCTTTAATACTTTGTGGACAGTGTATAGTACAGGATTCCCACATCTTCTGACCAGTGAATTTCCATGGCTTCTTCAGTTTAAAGATTACTAGATAATGACGTTTATACATTGGAATTGTTTCAAGCATACCTAGAAATGAAGCATAACATTATGACCACCTTCCTAATAATGTGTTGGTTTCCCTTTTACTGCCAAAACAGCCCTGACCCGTCGAGGCATGGACTCCTCTAGACCCCTGAAGGTGTGCTGTGGTATCTGCACCAAGATGTTAGCAGCAGATCATTTAAGTCCTGTAAGTTTTGAGGTGGAGCCTCCATGGATTGGACTTGTTTGTTCAGCACATCCCACAGATGCTCGATTGGATTGAGATCTGGGGAATTTGGAGGCCAAGTCAACACCTCAAACTCGTTGTTGTGCTCCTCAAACCATTTCTGAACCATTTTTGCTTTGTGGCAGGAGCATTATCCTGCTGAAAGAAGACACAGCCACCAGGGCTGCATTAAAGGGTGGTCTGCAACAATGCTTAGGTAGGTGGTATGTCAAAGTAACATCCACATGGATGGCAGGACCCAAGGTTTCCCAAAGCATCACACTGCCTCCGCCGGCTTGTAGTGCATCCTGGTGTCATGTGTTCCCCAGGTAAGCGACGCACACACACCCAGCCATCCATGTGATGTAAAAGAAAACGTGATTCATCAGACCATGCCACCTTCTTCCATTGCTCCGTGGTCCAGTTCTGATGCTCACTGTTGGCTCTTTCAGCGGTGGACAGGGGTCAGCATGGGCACCCTGACTGGTCTGCAGCTATGCAGCTCCATACGCAACAAACTGATGCACTATCAGAACCAGCATTAACTTCTTGAGCAATTTGAGCTACAGTAGCTCGTCTGTTGGATCGGACCACACGGGGCAGTTTACGCTCCCCACCTTGGCCGTCCATGACCCTGTCGCCGGTTCACCACTATTCCTTCCTTGGAGCACTTTTGATAGATACTGACCACTGCAGATCGGGAACACCCCACAAGAGCTGCAGTTTTGGAGATGCTCTGAACCAATCGTCTAGCCATCACAATTTGGCCCTTGTCAAACTTGCTTGCCCAATTTTCCTAGCCTGACGTGGTCATACTCAATTCTAGTTCGAATATGAGTCTGATACTGCTCCATTGGGCTTTGATTATGGGGGCGTATTTCAACCGATCCAGGAAAGACCTCAATTGGATAGACTTACAACCAATCAGAGCTACAGAGTAAGTGACGTATGTTGAGCAACGCATAGTTGTCAACAGAACTCTTCTTAGCGACCATAGGGGCCAGCTGATAAATCAAACTTTTGCTGAATCCCGTAGGAAGGACGGCAAAGACATCTTTCCCATTGACAAATGCCTTGATCGCGGTCCTCTGTTCCTTTTTTAAAATTAATGCGCTGTCGATATCTTCTATAACGGACGCGATGGCGGAATCTACACATCTCAGTTCTTCAACAGCCATCATTGTTGTAAACTAATTGACCTTTCGCAAAGACCCGCCCCCCTTAGTTACTGTTGCTTTGTCCGACAAGCCGTGGCGCTTGAGTGGAAAATACATCGTGGAGCAAAGAGGAAACTGACAACACATCGACAGACGAGACAGAGCAGGTTACTTATGATATTAAACAAAGTCCCAGCTTTCAAACTGTGTAGTTATTAAAAAAATTCAAACAATAAAAACCGTTTTGTGGCTCTTTAATGGGTTGTGACCATGACCGTGACAGATTGCTGTAGCGCCTCAGCTCAAGAGGCTCGTGAACCGATCATCTCTTCCTACTAGTCCATTTATAGCATCAAATAAACATGAATGAACATGAGAATGAATGTTGTTTCAAATGCGGAAAGACGTCAATATGCACAATTTTTCAAGTTTAACTCCACCGAGGTTAATCTTCTAACTCCTGACTGCTTTGTTGGACAAAATGGCGGATGCGGCGTTCTGATTGGTTAGATCGCTTGTCAATCAAACTCCCCAAGCGCTCTTTGATGACGTGGCTGATTCCGTTTCTGGTGATAATCTGTCAATCATCGCCCTGACAATGTGATTGGTCCGAACAGTTTCTGTTCGGGCATAATTACTCCTCTACGGATCGAGTCCAGACCGAACTCCCCGACCTCAAAATGTTGTGGCCGGGGCTAAGTTCGGCTGGCATCCAGGCTACAATTTTCCTGCTTCTAACACATCAACTTTGAGGACAAAATGTTCACTTGCTGCCTAATATATCAGGTGCAGTGATGAAGAGATCATCATTGTTATTCACTTCATCTGTCAGTGCTCATAATGTTATGCCTGATCAGTGTATATACACTGTAGATTTTTGTATGTCCCCGTTTTTTCTGTGATTTCAATGTCCCTGATAGAAACTGGCACTGTCAAGCTCCAAAAAGGACAAAAACATATATCAATAAAAGTAGTCCAGCATAAAAGTTGCTCATGCATATGCAAAGTACAAACAATGTCTTTGCTCATATCATGAGTGTGGCAGGTTTGCCAGATTTCCAGTGATTAATATAGTTTGCAAATGGTGTTATTTTGTCTGAATTTCCCTTCTCTTTGCTGCAGTTATTGCGTGCAGATGCGTGTGAAGCAGGCGAGCGCTGCGTGTAAGGTGAGACCGTGGAGTGCTGGTTTGGTCCGCGAGCGCGCCGTATGTGTCGAGTGTCAGAGCGACGCCATGACGACCGATGACCGCTGCCTTGGAGACGGGCTGCAGGACATCAGGTACGCATTGCACACGCATGCATATGCAGACACGCTCACAAAAACTGAGGTCTTTAACATTTAATATCTTTTCCACTAGAACCTACTGGACCGCTGCATCAGCACCAGGTTGCTCTGGGTCGTGGGTTCGAGAGTCATTCACTGAGGACTGTCGGTGTCCGTCTTACTCCATGATTTTTGTCTGAACCAACACACCCTTTAAAGCTCATTTCGAGGGACATGTTATTCCAAAGCCTATTTTTGAAGCCAAATTCTCTCCATCAAAAGTTAAGCAATGACGCCACAGCATATCTGTGTATCTGTGCCTCCACAAAAACAACACACAACCCTGTTTTTCTGAAGCTCTTCTATCTACCTCCAGAATTCACCTGCACCCGTTTCTGATGCCTTATATTATAGTTTTCTCTGTACTGTTTTTCTACTTCTTCTGATTCTGATGTACTGTATTTATATACGTTTGAATGTATCTTCCATTTGTCAGTTTGTGTGTTTGTGTCTGTGCAATTATGCACCTTCTGTAATTTTTGTCTGTTTTGCGTGTTTTTGAATGCAAAACTTGTTTGTTAATGCACGTGTCGCTGAAAGAGAAGCTAATGTATATGAATGTTTCTATTTTTAGTATTTCAGTTTCTCGAGATCCCTTCTTTGCTCTTTTTCATGAGTTCTGGAAAGTGTCCTGACCTGTAGAATACTATGAAGGGCACTTTCACACTGTTAAACCAAAGTCGCTTTGACATTAGCGTTCAGTTTGTTTGGTTGGTCTGAAAGCTGTATTTGAAACCGCACTTGATTCTTCTTGAAAATGGGATAGGGTTCTTGTGTTTGCAATTGGTATAAAAGCTAAAACGGTGCAAATTGTGGTCGTGAACTACATCTGATGACGTGCAATTTGCCCGTGACAGTATAAATTAATTTCTCTTTGCTGCTTGTCTCTTCATAAAATCCCATTTATTTTATTAAAATAAATTTCCAGTTTATTTATTATTACAGCATCTCTGACTTTAATAACTAGTGACTCTCGCGCACACTGCGCCAAATAAACGCTTTCTAGATTGCAGTTTCATTGTATTTTTCACCTGTAAGTAATATTTCAACAGCTTGAGATTTATTGATGCTCTTGTATGATTTTGTTATTTGCAATGTTACTCTTTTTCCATCACACATTAAACAGTCATACGTCTCAGTTAATTTTCTTTCATTTCTTGCATTTAGTTGTTGTTTTTCAGTGTCATAATTGACATATTGGTGTGACTCTCAGTTCACTAACCCAGTCATTGGCGTCAGGTATTTAGCGTGCATGTGCTCATTACAGATGAAAGGGCTTGTCTTGTTTACATACACCCGTCTGCACACATACTATGCTCATTACATATATTTTATGGCATATTTTGCATGCTTGCTCAGCAGAATGCTAAGTACAGCATACTTGATATTCAGGTAATCATGTGTTTTCTCCCTAACACACTTGACGTTCAGTTTGTAGGATGGAATGTACCTGAATGATACCCAACACAGTTACTCTAACCAGTACATTCTGCACTGCTTTACATATACAAGCCAAACGTTTTGGCACACGATTAAGGGCCAATTTACGTGCAAATTTATTTCCATAATGACCAACGCAATCTACCAAAAATTAGCATCTGGTTTAAGACATGCTTTTTTGGGCGGTAAATAATGGCGCAAATACCAGTAAATTGACTAGCACAAACCTTAGTAAATCCCCTTGCGATTGTAAAAGACGTAGGCTAGTAAGAGCTGTGTGTGTAAACCTTACTCCCCTGAACTCAATGACTGACACTAGAGACTGTGGTATTTAGCCTCCTTGTTAGAGCGCCCGACTTCCATGCCGGTGGACCCGGGTTCGAGTCCCGCTTAGAGCGGGCAGTTTGAACAGGAGGGGTTACATGATTTTCATTTAAATACTTTCCTCCCACAAATTGTCTGAAAGGGAAACTCCAACAAATGCATATGCAATAAGGTCAGCTGCAAAAATAACTCTGTCGACGCCTTTTCAGTGCTAATTTTTCACTGCGTGTCTTTAGTAAATCCTGACAGTAGTTTTTCAATGGCAAAAGAGGGTTTGCGTTGGCGCAAGCTGTTTGTAAATCTGGCCCTAAATTAGTTATACTTATTAAAACCCTGTAAAGCTTCTGCTTAAATGCTTTCAATTCATTTTTGCAACATGATACAAACATTAGTTTTCTAACAAAATGAATGTATGAATGTCTTTACAAAAATTGTGTATACACTATATATACATTCTTTACAAATAATGCACTATTACTATGTATAAATAACCACATGCTACTTTATATTGATTTTACCAAAAATATGCCCATTTAATACACTACCGGTCAAAAGTTTTTGAACAGTAAGATGATTTAATGTTTTTAAAAGAAGTCTCTTCTGCCCACAAAGGCTTCATTTATTTGATCAAAACACAATAAAAACAATAATATAGTGAAATATTTTTTATGATTTAAAATAATTGTATTCTATTTGAATATATTTTAAAATGCAATTTATTTTTGTGTTAGCAAAGCTGAATTTTCAGCATCATTACTCCAGTCTTCAGTGTCACATGATCCTTCAGAAATCATTCTAATATGCCAATTTGCTGCTCAAGAAACGTTTATTATTTGATGAACAGAAAGTTCAGCATTTATCTGAAATAGAAACCTTTTGTACCATTATCACTACAGTTCTAAAGTTTGGGGTCAGTAAGATTTTTTATTTTTTTTTGGAAAGAAATTAAAGAAATACTTTTATTCAGCAAGAGTGCATTAAATTGATCAAAAGTGACAGTATAGACATTTCTAATGTTGCAAAAGCTTTCTATTTCAAATAAATGCTGTTCTTTTAAACTTTCTATTTATCAAATAATACTGAAAAAAAAAATGTATACAACTGTTTTCAACATTGATAATAATAATAAATGTTTCTTGTGCAGCAAATAGGAAAATTAGATGCACAGGGATGCAGGTTCAAATCTGGTCTATGTCATGAAAAGATCCCTCTCCCCCAACTTCCTGTCTGTTCTCTACTGTCAATATACAAGAAGAATGGCAAAAGCCCATTAATAATAAAAAAGTGACATCATTGAAAAGACAACAGATGAGCTCAGTGATTATCTTACCAGTGAGGTCATCGTTAATTTTACCAGTGAGCTCACTGGAGAACTTTCTAATGGGGTCTGTGAGGTTTAAAAGCAGATAAGGTGTTTTCTTTAGTGTGTACGTGGAATGGGAAACAAGTTACATTAATAAATCTTAGAAGGTTTTTTAATACATTCAAATGTTTGATTAAGTTGTTTTACTAGGTGCCCTTTAGGTCATTCGAGATTCACACATGGTTATTGATTGATTACTGAACTACCATCATGCTTTCCTTGTCAAACACCAGTAACTATTAAAAATAATTTACTGGACTGCACTGTTTTTAATGTAAATAAACAACGTTTTTATTCAGAGAACATGAAAAATACCAGGATATCTGAATGGATTTTCTATCTTCTATTAATCTTAAATGTCTTAATTTAGCTACATTCATTACTTGTAATTATAAAGCGATGAGAATATTTTTGGTGCGCCAAAAAAACGACTTATATAGTGATGGCCAATTTCACAACACTGCTTCATGAAGCTTCGGAGCGTTATGAATCAGCGTGTCGAATCAGCGATTCAAGTCACGTGATTTCAGCAGTTTGGCGGTTTGACACACGATCCGAATCATGAATCGACACAGAAGAATCATAACGCTCCGAAGCTTCATGAAGCAGTGTTTTGAAATCGGCCATCACTATATAAGTAGTTATTTTGTTTTTTTGGCGCACCAAAAATATTCTCGTCGCTTTATAATATTAATATTGAACCACTGTACTCACATGAACTGATTTAAATATGTTTTTAGTACATTAATGGATCTTGAGAGTGGAAATGTCATTGCTCAGGCCTCACTGAGCCATCGGATTTCATCAAAAATATCTTAATTCGTGTTCAGAAGATCAACAAAGGTCTTATGGGTGTGGAACGACATGAGGGTGAGTAATAAATAACATTATTTTCATTTTTGGGTGAACTAACCCTTTAAATGAAATGAGTTTGGTGCTACAGGCTGGGTAACCGAGGAGGAAAACATGTCATCTTCTTTGAACCACTGCTTTATGGGTGCTGACAGCAGTGAATTCTGGGATTAGGTGTTGAAAAGAAAGGCATTCCGGCCGGGTTGTCAACTAAACGTGAGGAAACTAATTCGAAAGTGAGTATGACCAATGAAAATCTGATTAAACTGAGCAGAATTGTGTTTTATCCGCAGTGGTATTTCAACATTTGAGTAGGCAAGCCAAGAACACTGGGCGTAACCGCTGCAGTGCCAGTGACAGATAAACTTTTCCCTCGTGTGTGTATTTTTCCTTTCAGGAACAGACTGCAAACATTTTTCCCACAGCCCTAAACCCTACGTTTACAAGCAATATTGTGACTTAATGAGTAAACTGATTACATAATAAACCACAGAATGTCACAGCGCAAAACTTACCTCAGCGAAAACAGCCGCCAGTCAGTCAGTCTCCCGCGCAAAACAGATGCTCGCGCGGACCGTTAATGATGGCTTTGAGACGCGCGCGCAGATGTGCACGTGAGAAGGAATGATAATGAATGTGTGCGACTCTGGAGAATCTCCACTCTTTGATCTATGAACTAAACGTTTTTCGAGCTCGTTTGGCAGATACTTTCGTTTGAGCTAAAGTAAACAGAATTTAAAGGGTTAGTTCACCCAAAAATGAAAATTCTGTCATTTATTACTCATCCTCATGTCGTTCCACACCCGTAAGACCTTCGTTAATCTTCAGAACACAAATTAAGATATTTTTGATGAAATCCGATGGCTCCGTGAGGACTCCATAGCCAGCAATGACATTTCCTCTCTCAAGATCCATTAATGTACTAAAAACATATTTAAATCAGTTCACGTGAGTACAGTGGTTCAATATTAATATTATAAAGCCATGAGAATATTTTTGGTGCGCCAAAAAAAACAAAATAATGACTTATTTAGTGATGGCCGATTTCAAAACACTGCTTCATGAAGCTTCGGAGCGTTATGAATCAGCGTGTCGAATCATGATTCGGAGCACCAAAGTCACGTGATTTCAGAAGTTTGACGGTTTGACACGAGATCCGAATCATGATTCGACACGCTGATTCATTATTCTCCGAAGCTTCATGAGGCAGTGTTTTGAAATCGTCCATCACTATATAAGTCGTTATTTTGTTTTGTTTTTTGGCGCACCAAAAATATTCTCGTGGCTTTATAATATTAATATTGAACCACTGTACTCACATGAACTGATTTAAATATGTTTTTAGTGCATTAATGGATCTTGAGAGAGGAAATGTCATTGCTAACCCTTTAAGATATTGTTGATGAAATCCGATGGCTCAGTGAGGCCTCTATTGAGACCAAAGAAACTCTTAAGGTCCATAAAGGTACTAAAAACATATTTGAAACAGTTCATGTGAGTTCAGTGGTTATTTCTTAATATTATAAAGCGATAAGAAAACTTTTTGTGCGCCAAAAAATCTAACAAAATAACGAATTTTCAATAATATCTATATGGGCCGATTTTAAAACACTGAAGCTTCTGAGCTTTATGAACCTTTTGTTTTGAATCAGTGATTCGGATCTCCTATCAAACGGCTAAACTGCTGAAATCACATGACTTTGGCGCTCTGATTAGATTTGTAAAGCTCTGAAGCAGCATTGTGAAATCGGTCCATATAGATATTGTTAAAAAGTCATTATTTAGATTTTTTGTCATACAAAAAGTATTCTTGTCGCTTTATAATATTAAGATAGAGCCACTGAAGTCAAATTATCTGTTTCAAATACTAGTACCTTTATGGACCTTGAGAGTTTCAATGGCTTTGCTCTCAATACAGGTCTTTATTTGTCTTCCGAAGATGAATGAAGGTCTTACAGGTGTGGAGCGACATGTGAGTGAGTAATAAATGACATTATTTTAATTTTTGGGTGAACTAACCCTTTAATGGACTATATGCACGGTTACTTCCTGGTTGTGGTTAAGCCAGCTCAGGCATTTCCGGTGAACTGTTATCTGTTCATTCTGTAGTCACTGTACATCGACACAAAACCATCAATTGTTTGACTTTTTAATGTTGTATTCATATTTTAATGCAGTTATCACATTTACCAATAAATCAGTTTTATTGATTGCAATAAAGACGAAGCTATTGGGAACGTTTAAAAATGCCGTGTCTGTAATTAGACACACATCACTTCAGATGTTATTTTTAATGTGATGACCACAAACATTACTTGTTCATCCTTCAGAGATTGTCCCCATTGTAAAACCAAATGTGTAAAAATGTAACAAATTCAACATTTGATAGAAAACACTTATTTAAAAATAAAAAAAGACGATAATTACCATTTTAACCAGCAGGTGGCGGCAGAGTAGCATTCATTTGGGCATATATCTAATCGTTTTTCACTTCGTTTTTGACTAAATATTAGACATTATAACATAACTAGGTTTAAAAATACATTTTGTCAATGTGAAGTATGAAATACTCAAAAAAATCTTAAGAAAAACAATAACTTTTCTTGTGAATGAATGACACAGAAAGCGCAGCTGTCAGTGCAGCACAAGATCAATTGTGAAAACACATTTTATTCAATTAATCTGACTAAAGTGCACAATAAATATTTAATTTATGAAGCTTTTTTTCACATAAAACTGATGGTCAAATTGAATTTAGCCGAGGAGGAATACTGTCTTTATTTATTTTTTATGCTGTCTTAAGTTTAAATAACTAAATTAATGCTATACCTGACTATTTAAGTGACTATATTCTGATTATAAACAGTATTACACTACTGATGCTCAACAAACCAGCAAATGACTCTCACCGGAAGTTTTCGAGCTGGCTTATATTATTGAGGAAGTTCTAAAGAACGCTCTGTGCATAATAGTCCATTAGTTCAGGTCTCTCAATAATAAAATCAAGATGTGTGATATATCGCCATCTAGTGGACTGATCTTACAAGTACCACTTCAACTAGTGTACTGTGGCAGTATCAGAGATGGTACTTTGATATATAGGGTGAATTTAGGGTGACTGACTTGGAAAAAGTGTCCCAATCAATCTGAATTCACCCCTACCATATAACTAAAATTAATGTATCATAGTATTTACTCCAATAATCACAGGGTACATGCACAAAAATGTACTTTTTGCAGCACTGCATGCTCTTTACTGCCCATAGATGATGTTTTCTATCCATTATTTTGAATCTACTGAAGTGACAAATTAAGTGACTAACACAAATTACAACATTATATTTTATTTATGTTCACATATTCCATGTCACATTCATCAAACAGAAATTGTTTGCTTTATTAAGAGTACAACATTACACCTCAGCAGATTCTGTCTGGTAATATCATACAAAGCTACTCTAATATAGACCTGAAAAAGAAAACACGATTTTGTGGGTTGCATTCACAAATAGTGATTAACATAAAGACTTGAGTACTAATCTCTATAATGAGAGTCACTCACTTTCTGAGATCAGTCAAGTGTGAACATTAAGGCAGACCAATATCTTTCTCACTATTTAATCACCTTTATACACAGATTAGTGTGCTTACATGGGCTGTACTAGCAGGAAATGAGGATACATCATTATAAAAGTGTCTGACGAAAGCAGATTTCTCATAAGGGCGCAAAAAGTAATTTATAAGGATAGGCCATATTAGAATTGTGTTCAGTTAAGGAGTGCAAGGTATGTGGTTAAAATGATTGAAATGGTTGAAGTCTGGTGTGCGAATCTCTGACATACTTTTCTTACAGGTAACATTTTCAACTTCAGCCGTTTATTCACGTCAATCTTTAAACCACACACAGATGCATAGTATAATCGGACATGTGTTAGTGACGACTTAATGAAGGCAGCACTGAAATAATGAGTGTTGAACTTCTCTTTCAACACACATAAACACACACTTCCCTTGGAGAGAAGATGAAAAATGTTTTTTTGATTTGGATCACGGCTGACAGCACCTTGGCCACACCTCCAGGAAGTGACATCACACTCAGGGTCTATTTGAGGTTTTTGAGTTGCCGGTTGGTGGAGCTGATCTTCCCGTCCATGGTGTCGACCTTATTGAGCAAAGAGTCCAGAGAAACGTCCTGGTCGTCGATCTCCGCCTGCAGTCCCAGACCCAGATTCTTCAGACGGCCCAGACCCAACGACATTTCATCTGGAGACAGAAGACCAAACACACATCAGATCCTGGCTGTGAGCGACCTGATCAAGGGGCAAGAGAAACTCTTGTATTTCTCACCGAGGTTGGTGTCCAGCTGTTGATGTGCGGCCCGCAGCTGTTTGTTCTTAGGATATCCGTTCTGATCCGGTGGCCCGTTATCCAGGGAAGCAGAAGCTCCGAATCCTGTTCAAGCAAACATATGTGATTTTGATGAACTGGTATTAATGGTGATGGTTGCTTTTGAAACACTGCAAAAAATGGCTTTCCTCTTCAGTGTTTCTGTCTGTTTTCCAGTAAAAACATCTAAAAATTCTTAAACCAAGATACATTTACTTGAGAAGCAAAATGACTGAAGATATTAAATATCAAAATTCTGCTTAAAACAAGAAGAAAGATCTACCAAAGAGGTTAGAAAAATAATCTTGTTTTCACTTTGAATTAAGTTTGGCAGATATTTTTCTAGTTTCAATCACAAACTCACTTAATTTTGATAATTTTTTCATTAAACAAGACTTAATATCTTCAGTCATTTTGCTTCTCTAGTACATGTATCTTGATTTAAGAATGCTTAGATATTTGTGCTGGAAAACAGAGGAAGGTCATTTTTTGCAGCGCATGAAGCTTTGAAACCTTTGCGAATCATTGATGATTTAAGTAAACACGACTTCTTTATCTCAACTTTCAAAACATTTTGAAATTGCAATGGTTTACCACTAGGGTGTGATGATCTCTGTGAACCCATGAACCAGAGTCTATATGGTTTTTACCTGATCTTGGATCAGTTTTTAATAACACATTAGTATAATAAATACTAGGGATGTCCAGATCCGATCACATGATCGGAAATCGGGCCCGATCACGTGATTTCAGACTCGATCGGAATCGGACGTTACCTCCCGATCAGGACTCGGATATATATGTATTAGGGGTGCAACGGTTCTCAGTAAAAAAATCGAACCCTACGATTCTCCACTTACGGTTAGGTACGCACTTGCACCGCGGTCCATCTCGAATGACGTCGCATCTATTGGTTAATATGGTTTGTTTAAAATAGCAACGTGGAAAACAGACAGACAGAGTTCAAATAATGTATGTTTCAGTCGATGGATGCGCAAAACGTTACAACAACGATAATCAGAAAGCGTGGACAAAACAGTCACTCTTTGTAAACTGTTCACTGCGAGTGCCGTATGCTCTAATGTCCAGTCATTTACGCCGTCATCACCCGGGTGTTGATAGCGCACGAGCGCAGGTGAGACCTGAACAGCACACGTTTCTATCTGTGTTTAAACTAACTCATTTAAGCTTTGCTGATTTAAACCTTCAAGAACAAGACGCGAAAGAGAACTCACACGCGCTGTGAGAAGATTTGTGTGCGCTCATCCGAAGCGCGCACACGCTTATTTCAGTCAGCGCGCAAATACTGAGTTCTCTTTCAAGTCTTGCACTTCAGCGGACAAATTCATACAAAAATTATGTCAACATGCCCGTCTTAGCGAGTATCCTAGCAAACATAGTCGGTTATGTCTTAAGTGAACGTATATTAGTCGAGAAAGTTCGTGCATGTCTTATAGGGAAAAAAACTATTCCTGCTGCCTGTTTTTAATGTTAAATCAAACAACAAATAACAAAGAAATCACTCACTGCTCTTGACTGAATAGTTTTTGTAACTTCAATAATGATTAATCTTTATTTATTTTATACAGTAAAGATAATATGCAGTGTTATTTTATATTTGATTACTTTATCCATTTTCTGTACTTGAAAACTACTGTTAGATACCTGAAAAACCTGAAAAGCACTGTTCCTGGATCCTGGATCTGTTTTTTCGCTCTTCTTTATTCTTTTTCATGTATTATAGAAGTATCGGATCGGGACTCGGTATCGGTAGATACTCAAAATCAAATGACTCGGACTCGGACTCGAGGGCAAAAAAACCTGATCGGGACATCCTTAATAAATACGGAGCCTCGCACATGACATGGAGGAAAAAAAAAAAGTAAATCATGCGCACGATGTAATATTTTGTTTCCTCGATTTATAAATCGTGCACATGATTTACTATTTCGTTCCCTCGATTTATAAATAGTGCACATTATTTACTTTTTTGTTCCCTCGATTCACTAAATTGTTTGCATGATTTACTATTTCGTTCCTTCAATTTATAAATCGTGCACATTATTTACTTTTTTGTTCCCTAAATTCGCTAAATCGTGCACATGATTTACTATTTCGTTCCTTCGATTTACAAATCGTGCACGATTCACTATTTCGTTCCCTCGATTTACAAATCGTGCACATGATTTACTATTTCGTTCCCTCGATCCGCTAAATCGTGAACATTATTTACTATTTCGTTCCCTCGATTTACAAATCGTGCACATGATTTACTATTTCGTTCCCTCGATTTACAAATCGTGCACATGATTTACTATTTTGTTCCTTCGATTTACAAATCGTGAACATTATTTACTATTTCGTTCCTTCGATTTACAAATCGTGCACGATTCACTATTTCGTTCCCTCGATTTACAAATCGTGCACATGATTTACTATTTCGTTCCCTCGATCCGCTAAATCGTGCACATGATTCACTATTTCGTTCCCTTGATTTACAAATCGTGCACATTATTTACTATTTCGTTCCCTCAATTCGCTAAATCGTGAACATTATTTACTATTTCGTTCCCTCGATTTATAAATCGTGCACATTATTTACTATTTCGTTCCTTCGATTCGCTAAATCGTGAACATTATTTACTATTTCGTTCCTTCCATTTATAAATCGTGCACATTATTTACTTTTTCGTTCCTTCGATTTATAAATCGTGCACATGATTTACTATTTCGTTCCTTCGATTTATAAATCGTGCACATGATTCACTATTTCGTTCCCTTGATTTACAAATCGTGCACATGATTTACTATTTCGTTCCCTCGATTCGCTAAATCGTGAACATTATTTACTATTTCGTTCCCTCGATTTATAAATCGTGCACATGATTTACTATTTCGTTCCTTCCATTTATAAATCGTGCACATGATTTACTATTTCGTTCCTTCCATTTATAAATCGTGCACATTATTTACTATTTCGTTCCTTCGATTCGCTAAATCGTGAACATTATTTACTATTTCGTTCCTTCCATTTATAAATCGTGCACATTATTTACTTTTTCGTTCCTTCGATTTATAAATCGTGCACATGATTTACTATTTCGTTCCTTCGATTTATAAATCGTGCACATGATTCACTATTTCGTTCCCTTGATTTACAAATCGTGCACATGATTTACTATTTCGTTCCCTCGATCCGCTAAATCGTGAACATTATTTACTATTTCGTTCCCTCGATTTACAAATCGTGCACATGATTTACTATTTTGTTCCTTCGATTTACAAATCGTGAACATTATTTACTATTTCGTTCCTTCGATTTACAAATCGTGCACGATTCACTATTTCGTTCCCTCGATTTACAAATCGTGCACATGATTTACTATTTCGTTCCCTCGATCCGCTAAATCGTGAACATTATTTACTATTTCGTTCCCTCGATTTATAAATCGTGCACATGATTTACTATTTCGTTCCTTCCATTTATAAATCGTGCACATGATTTACTATTTCGTTCCTTCCATTTATAAATCGTGCACATTATTTACTATTTCGTTCCTTCCATTTATAAATCGTGAACATGATTTACTATTTCGTTCCTTCCATTTATAAATCGTGCACATGATTTACTATTTCGTTCCTTCCATTTATAAATCGTGCACATTATTTAGTATTTCGTTCCTTCCATTTATAAATCGTGCACATGATTTACTATTTCGTTCCTTCCATTTATAAATCGTGCACATGATTTACTATTTCGTTCCTTCCATTTATAAATCGTGCACATTATTTACTATTTCGTTCCTTCCATTTATAAATCGTGCACATTATTTACTATTTCGTTCCCTTGATTTACAAATCGTGCACATGATTTACTATTTCGTTCCCTCGATTCGCTAAATCGTGAACATTATTTACTATTTCGTTCCCTCGATTTATAAATCGTGCACATGATTTACTATTTCGTTCCTTCCATTTATAAATCGTGCACATTATTTACTATTTCGTTCCTTCCATTTATAAATCGTGCACATTATTTAGTATTTCGTTCCTTCCATTTATAAATCGTGCACATGATTTACTATTTCGTTCCTTCCATTTATAAATCGTGCACATGATTTACTATTTCGTTCCTTCCATTTATAAATCGTGCACATTATTTACTATTTCGTTCCTTCCATTTATAAATCGTGCACATTATTTAGTATTTCGTTCCTTCCATTTATAAATCGTGAACATTATTTACTATTTCGTTCCTTCCATTTATAAATCGTGCACATTATTTACTATTTCGTTCCTTCCATTTATAAATCGTGCACATTATTTAGTATTTCGTTCCTTCGATTTATAAATCGTGCACATGATTTACTATTTCGTTCCTTCCATTTATAAATCGTGCACATTATTTACTATTTCGTTCCTTCGATTCGCTAAATCGTGAACATTATTTACTATTTCGTTCCTTCCATTTATAAATCGTGCACATTTTTTACTTTTTCGTTCCTTCCATTTATAAATCGTGCACATTTTTTACTTTTTCGTTCCTTCGATTTATAAATCGTGCACATGATTTACTATTTCGTTCCCTCGATTCGCTAAATCGTGAACATTATTTACTATTTCGTTCCTTCCATTTATAAATCGTGCACATTATTTACTTTTTCGTTCCTTCGATTTATAAATCGTGCACATGATTTACTATTTCGTTCCTTCAATTTATAAATCGTGCACATTATTTACTTTTTCGTTCCTTCGATTTATAAATCGTGCACATGATTTACTATTTCGTTCCTTTGATTTATAAATCGTGCACATTATTTACTATTTCGTTCCTTTGATTTATAAATCGTGCACATGATTTACTATTTCGTTCCTTCGATTTATAAATCGTGCACATTATTTACTATTTCGTTCCTTTGATTTATAAATCGTGCACATGATTTACTATTTCGTTCCTTTGATTTATAAATCGTGCACATTATTTACTATTTCGTTCCTTTGATTTATAAATCGTGCACATGATTTACTATTTCGTTCCTTTGATTTATAAATCGTGCACATGATTTACTATTTCGTTCCTTCGATTTATAAATCGTGCACATGATTTACTATTTCGTTCCTTCCATTTATAAATCGTGCACATTATTTACTATTTCGTTCCTTTGATTTATAAATCGTGCACATTATTTACTATTTCGTTCCTTCGATTTATAAATCGTGCACATTATTTACTATTTCGTTCCCTCGATTTATAAATCATGCTTATGATTTAGCCTACTATTTTTTTCCTGCATGTCATGTGCGGGGCTCCGTAAATAAAAAAAGAGTTGTAGTTAATAGTCTCTTCTTGGCCTAATTAATCCAGCTCTCCATAAAACAAAAACAAGCTACAATTTAATAAACTAACACATATTATACAGACACTTCATATTTAATGATATTAGATGATTTGTTAATTACACTTTCAATAAAACATCTGTAATTGGTTTGTAAAAGGTGTTTTCACTGCATTTTCACCGTTTTGACCAGCAGGCGTCACCAGTGTGTGGCGATTCGAGCGCTTTGAAACAGTGAAGCTCTTTGTAAAGCCACTGGTTCTCTATTGATTCAAGCTTCCTTTCTCCCATCGCTAGGTATTACTGGCAATACTTTGCAAGCGCACAATCATGTGTTTGTGTTTACCAGATGTGTCCAGTTTCCTGAGGTTCGGATGGCTGGCTTGATATTTGTCTTCCTGCTGTTTGCTCTCCGCAAGTGCATTCTGTAATCTGTAATATCATCAGACATTCACAAAATTACAAAACCGTTTTGTTGTTAAGTAATATTCAGAAATGTTGGACTTTGCATTTCCAGATATGACATCTTTCCTGACTAAGATCTGATGTGAATCAAAACAAGGCTGTGAATGTCAATGTACAGCTGCAGATTACATGTAATTTGCACATTTTGTATCTTTTGGGGAGAAAAAACGGGACAATTATAGCACTTTTCAGTGCAGGTAAACTTCTAAAAGCCACTAATTTTGGGTCAGTATTTATCTGCACCTGCTGTTGGCCTCGTAGGACACCGGCTGGTCCTTCTGTGCAGGTTTGGGAGGTTCAGGTTTGCCTTTGAAATAGTTGACCATGCCTCCCCACACACTCTTAATGGTGTTTATGTGCCTCTGGCTCGTCCTCATGTCCTGCTCCATGTTGTCAATCATTCTCTCAGTCCTTTTCAAAGCTTCACCCTGTCGAATCAGTTCCTGTGGAGAACAATAAAGTGATGTAAATTAAATGTGCGGTGTAGAAGAGACAAAATACACTGAGGTTCTTCTCACCTCTGCCGTCTCGGATCCAACCTTCTCCGATTCGTAGATGAGTCCGAGCGAGCGGTGGCTGCTGTCCACGGCCGACTGCGCTGTACGCATCACTTCCTGCTGCAGCTGTCTCTGTCGTCTCTCTGCCGGACTCAGCGAACTCTCCTCCGGATCATCGTCGAAGTTAAAGCCTCTTCTCGGTGCTGCACGCCCCGAGTCCTCTTCATCATCATCATCAGCGAAAGGATTGTGGGATTTGGGATAGGCAGACATCCTGTGCTTGAGTGAGAGGAGATATAATGTAATATATACACTAATATTTATTTTTATAAGATGTAATAATAAATAAGGCAGTTAAAGGACAGTTAAACTTCTTCAAGTGGCTGTACCATGGTTATCAGCTGTATATTACCATGGTAAATGTCCAAAAAACATGGTACTTTCTGTTAGCATATAGATATGGATCCTGAACAAGCTAATATAACTGACAAAACATATATAGATATAGATTAAGCGAGCAAAAGTGCTAATATTTCATAAATATATGTATTATTTAACTTAATTGAAACTGAAAATGCTGTAGAAGCTCGTGTGTTTGTAACTATCGAAGCTATTGTATGTTTCCTGAAACAACCTTTAAATAAACCCTACATCGTCTTCAATAACACTTCCTCTCGGTCTATTTGATTAAATTTCGATATATTGAACACTGTATCGATAAATTTGTACCTTTGATCGCGGGAGGGAGATCCGTTCTCCTGCTATCAGCTGAGCTGACGCTTATGGCGAAGCAACTTCCGGTGGTGTCATCGTGACGTCAGATAGGCTCCTCCTCTGATGCTTTTTGTTTCGTCTCATTTTCACTTTTTGTTGTTGTTATTTATGACAGGATTCGAAACCAAGAGCTGGGATTTGAAAACAGAGATAGCTCGAGCCACAAAACACACTTTTAAATTTAATTATAATAAATGTAAGTTATTACAAGTCCAAAATTATGTATTATATATATATATAAATAAATAAATAAATATTATAAATATTGTTAGTGAATAATATAATAATGATATCAATAATAATAAATTATTATTATCATGGATATCAATTATTAAAGTAAATAATAATATATTAAATTTACTACTACAAATAATAATTATTATTATTATTATTGTTATTATTATTAATTATTATAATGTTCAATTAATAATAATAATAATAATAATAATAAATTATTATTATTATTATTATTATAAAAAATAATAATTAAAATAAATAATATATTCTACCACTGCAAAAATTGTATTATCAATTATGAATATTATTAGTGAATAATAACAACAACAATAATACTAATAAATTAATATTATTATAAAATTAATTGTTAATTTAAATAATAATATATTAATTCTACTATTACTACTACTACAAATATTATTATTGATTATTAATATTGGCAACTAATAAAAATAATAATAACATCAGTAATAATAAATGGTTATTTTATAAATATGGATGATTAATATTCTACAAGTAATAATAATTATTCATAATTATTAATATAGTCGATTAATAGTATAATAATAATAATAATAACAAATGTATTATTATAAAAAAATAATAGTTCAAATAAATAATAATATATTCTACTACTACTACAAATTATTATTATCAAATTTAAATATTGTTAGTGAATAGTAATACATTAATATTATTATAAAATTAATTGTTAATTTAAATAATAATATATTAATTCTACTATTACTACTACTACAAATATTATTATTGATTATTAATATTGGCAACTAATACAAATAATAATAACATCAGTAATAATAAATGGTTATTTTATAAATATGGATGATTAATATTCTACAAGTAATAATAATTATTCATAATTATTAATATAGTCGATTAATAGTATAATAATAATAATAATAACAAATGTATTATTATAAAATAATAATAGTTCAAATAAATAATAATATATTCTACTACTACTACAAATTATTATTATCAAATTTAAATATTGTTAGTGAATAGTAATACATTAATATTATTATAATATTAATAGTTAATATAAATAATAATATATTATTTCTACTACTACTATTACTACAAATTAGTATTACTTATTAATATTGGCGATTAATAATAACAATAATAATATGTGGTTATTATTAGAAATATTAATTATTAATATACACAATAATTTATCAATTCTACTAATAATGATAATTATTAATATTGTCGATTAATAATAAATACAAATAAATATATTATTATAAATAATATTAATTAAAATACATAAAATATATTCTACTACTACTAATGATTATTATTATTAATTATAAATATTGTTAGTAACAACAACAATAATATTAATAATAATAAATTATTATTATATCATTTAATATAATTCTACTACTACTGCTACAACTACTAATTATTATTAATTATTAACATTGTCGATTAATAATAGCAACAACAAATGTATTATTATTATTATTAATCATTATTTCATACATTAACATTATTTATTTATAAATATTATACAGTAACAACAAATGCAGCTGCAACAAAAATAACATAAATGTATATATTTTTAGCCAATGCTCTGTTAAAGTGTTTAAAGTTTCTCTTTCCTGTTCTCAGTTTTCAGTAATAAAGCTGTCAAAACTATTTCCTCATTTATATATAACCCTCCATCAGTGGTGTGTATATGTCCATCAGTGTGAGCCAATAAGATAAACTACACTGATGATGCTTCAATGCAGACACGCCTCGCGCTCGCGCTCGCGCTCCGTCTCTCTTCATCGGCTGTTATTTGTGCCTTCACACTTTCCGTATTGCGGTCGGGTTTTCTTTCACCGCGGGCAGCAGCAGGAATCATCGTTCGTGTGTTTCCAACTTTCCCGTGGCGTCTCGTGAATCATGGCCACGCGCGGCGGCACGCGCGAGTTCTATTTCAACACGGTGTTGTCGCTCGCGCGCTCACTGGCAGCCCACCGACCAGCGCCCGTCGAGAAGGTACAAGAAAACACACTGTACACTGACTGCACCGAGATCACGCTGCGCTGCATTGTTATTATATCACTGCGCTGCGTTACCGCGATGCGCGCGACAGGTGTCACAGGCAAGTTTGCTCATTATGTGTGAGTTATAATCTGAAATATAATAAGGCAATGCATGCATATGAGACTTCCTATACTTCTAAAAGGATTGCATATGCCCCAAAACATCTTGAAACATAAAAATAAAAATTTTTGTATGGTATTTTGGCTGTCCTAAAACATGTAAACAAAACAAGAACATCTGTAAATGCTTGTTTACATTGTATGAGATATGTTTGATGTATGAAACTGAAAAACAAAATGTCTAGTCACATGTTTAAGCCGATGCCAGGCACTAAGTGGTGCCATCTCGTGCCAGCAGCGCCGATGCTGGTGTTTTCTGGTGCTGTTATAGGGTTTAATGCAGCAGCAGCAGCAGCAGCAGGTGATGATTTCCTTTTGAGCTCTTGTGAAATGCAATGCCACACTGCAGAAGGCGTGACACGTTCATCTTTCATACATGATCATGCATTTCCGCGCTGTTTAACCCTTGGTTTGGGGTGCACACTTCAGGGTCTTGGAGTCTCCAGAGACCTCAGGCAACAAAATGTAATTTTGTAACAAAATAATTGTTTGTTTGTTTTTAAGCAAATGTAATTTTACTCTGTTTATTAATGTTTTTACTCGAAATTTGTGCAGTTTTTGGAGGATTTATCATATTTTTTAAATTTATATAAATAAATAAATAAATATTTTTTTAATGCAAAAACAGCTTTTCATGTAAAACTCACTTTATAAAAGACCCACATTTCTAACTTTCGTTCATGGAGATAACATGGATAATTTGACGTTTAGTGTATTTTTGCCCATCTTTTGTAAAATGCAGTTTTAAAAGTAAAAAATGATCACTTTTACCAGTAGATGCTGCAGAGCTCCAATAAAAATTGATTTTGCAATAAAAAAAAGTCAATATTGTTACATTATGATGAGAAAATGGACAAAATTCATCCTCAAAAGCAACATTTTTGAAAAACTTATTTTTTTCCAGTACAAAAAAATTACTAAACTTTGACAAAAAGTAGCTTTTATTGTCATAATTGTGATTTCATAATATTTAGATATGAATCCAACTGAAAAATACTTGTGAAAAGATGTATTTCAGTCAGTCAAACAGCACATAGTGGAGCTCTGCTGCCATCTACTGGATAAAGTGATCATTTTTTGCTTTTAAAACTGCATTTTCCAAAAGATGGGCAAACATCTTACACTAAACCATGTCAAATTATCCATGTTATCCCCATGAAAAGTTAGAAATGTGGGTCTTTTATAAAGCGAATTATAACATAAAAAGCTGTTTTTGTATTAAAAATACTTTTTAATTTATTTATATAAATTCAAAAAATATGATAAATCCTCCAAAAACTGCACAAATATGAAGTAAATGCATTGATAAACAGTAAAATTACATTTGTTTTTTTTTAAAAAACAATTATTTTATTAAAAAATTACATTTTGTTGCCTGCGGTCTCTGGAGACCCCAAAGACACAGAGTGTGACTTTTTTTTTTACACTAACATAAACAAGATATCACTCCAATTTTTTTTATTTGTAGAAAATGTTAACTACTGTACAAAGTTTCATGTCATTTGGACAAAGAGAACTTTTTTTTTTATTATTATTATTATTTTAGCAAACGTCGTTTGGGGTCTGAAAAGACCCCAAAGACCCTATAAAGGTTAAACACTGCAGCAGTCGATTACCCCACACATGCTCTTGCTCTCAAGCCATGCGTGAATCTCTTAACAGGTTGTTCTTGTTCTGCAGATGGGTCTCTTTTGGGTTTTCTCAGGTCTTTCTTAGAGGGAAGTTGTTTAGCTGTTTATTGTGACAGTTCAGCATCAACAGCAGATTGTGTGTGTTTCTCCATCAGGTGCAGAAGTTATTATGCATGTGTCCGTGCGACAGCCGCGGCGTCTTCAGTCTCGATGTCCGGCGCAGGGATGCTGTCATCGCTCTGGCTGTGTTCCTGGTCGAGTCAGATTTACAGGTGACTGAAGCTGTGAAACTGTGTGTGTTCATTATATTTTGGGGACAAAATTGTTGCTAAATATAACCTCCCTTTGGGAATGTCCTCGAATGGAAAGTTGAAGCTGGTTTATGAGAGAAACTGCATGCAAAATTTGTGTGTTTCTCTGCATAAACACACTGTATGTGTGTGATTTGGTTTCTTTTTTGAAGCATATAAATAGATTTTGGTTTGAATTATATTCAGATCAAGTCATTATTTAGATCATTATTTATTGAAATATGCACAAAAAAATAAATTTAAATGTTAAAAATGTATGCAAAAATAATAATTGTAGATTTTATAATATAAGTAAATAATAATATATTATTATTGAAAAAATATGCAAACAATTTTAGAAAATAAATTTTAGTAAAAAAAGATTAATTGAAAAATATGCAAAAATAATTTTAGAAAAAAGTTTTAGTAAATAAAAATTATAAATATGTAAAGATAATTATAGAAAATATATTTTAGTAAATAAAAATAATTGAAAAATATGCAAAAATAATTGTAGATTTTTTAAAGTAAATGATACATTATTATTATTGAAAAAATATGCAAACAATTTTAGAAAATAAATTTTAGTAAATAAAAATGATTAATTGAATAATATGCAAAAATAATTTTAGAAAAGAAATTTTAGTAAATAAAAATGATTAATTGAAAAATATGCAAAAATAATTTTAGAAAATGCATTTTAGTAAATAAAGATAATTAATTGAAAAATATGCAAAAATAATTGTAGATTTTTTAAAAGTAAATAATAATACATTGTTATTGAAATAATATGCTAAAATTAATTATTATTACAAATAATATGATTATCAGCACAGCATAGCTTGTTTTGCACATGTGAAACTGTGTGTGTTCATCATATTTTGGGGACAAAATTGTTGTTAAATATGACAACCTCCCTTTGGGAACGTTCTCGAATGGAAAGTTGAAGCTGCTTTATGAGAGAAACTGCATGCAAACTGTGTATTATGTTTCTCTGCATAAACACACTGTATCTGCATCTTTCCAACACATGGTTTGTGTGATATTTGTCTTTCCCAGCACAAAGACACGGTGGTAAGTTACCTGCTGAGTCTGCTCAAGGGCTTACCCAGAGTGCAGTGGGTGGAGGAGAATGCTGGGAGGAAGTGTAAAGGTACCAGTTGCTGATTCATCTCTCATCAAGTACATTAGTGTATATGTAAGCATGCACACTAGTGTTTAAAAGTGTGATATTTTGATGTGTGAACAGAGACTCTCCCCATGGCGGAGAACTTCAGCTTCTGTCTGGTGACGCTCCTGTCTGACGTCGCTCAGAGAGACCCAGAGTCTCGCTCGCAGGTCTGATCTTCAGCGCTTCTTTACATTTCCATGTTATTTTCCTCTTGCACTCATTTAACGTCCTTCTGTCCAGATCCTGGAAGCGGTCATGGAAGTAATGCAGTCTCTGCTGGAGATCTGCCAGACGCCGGAGAACCAGGATAAAGGTGATTCCCTTTTTCACTTCACGAACACACGTTTGTATTCGCACCCGTCTGACTCTCGTCCTGTTTCTGCAGTGTACCTGTGCAGGTATGCTGTCCCGTGTCTTCTGGGCGTGACTCGAGCTTTTGGTCGCTACGGTAACGGCGACGAGTCCCTCCTCTCGCAGCTCTTCCCGCGAGGAATGCCGCAGCCGGCTCACCGCGTGTCTGTGGAGACAGAGGGCATTCGGAGGAGATCCTTCAATGACTTCCGCTCTATTCTGCCCAGCTCTCTGCTCACGGCCTGCCAGGGAGACACGCTGAGACGCAAGAGTGGCATCGCCAACCCTGACGCACAGGTCACAGCCTTCTCTCTGTCTCTGCATGTGTGCCCAATGAATACTTGCATACTGTTTAGTGCAGCATAATGACTATTACTTGAGAAAAAAAATTGTATTGTAAAAGGATGCATTATACAGTGATAAACGTTTCAAACAAAATGTATGTGACCGTCACATATTATGTTGTGTTTAATTCAGCTGGTGGTGTTCGTTTATCATCTCAGAAAAAGTGATTTATTAAAATATGCAAAGAAATTAAAGAAATATTTTTTTAAGTAAATAAAATAAATTATTATTGAAAACGTATGCACAAATAATTTTAGATTTTTTTTTTTAAAGTAAATAATACATTATTGAAAAAAATGTGGAAAAATAATTTCAGAAAATATATTTTTAGGAAATAAGAAATTTTAATTGACAAATATGGAAAAATTTAGAAAATAAATTTTAGTAAATAAAAAATATGAATGTAAAAATATGCAAAAATAATTATTGAAAAAATATGCAAACATAATTTTAGAAAATAAATTTTAGTAAATAAAAAATATGAATGTAAAAATATGCAAAAATAATTTTAGAAAATAAAATTTAGTACATAAAAAAGTGCAAAAATAATTAGATTTTTTAAAAGTAAATATTAATCCATTATTATTGAAAAAAAATATGTGAAAATTATTTTAGAAAATACATTTTAGTAAATAAAAAAGTTAATTGACAAATATGTAAAAAATTTAGAACATTTTAGTAAATAAAAATGATTAATGGACAAATATGCAAAAATAATATTTGATTTTTTAAAGTAAATAATAAATTATTGAAAAAATATGCAAAAATAGTTTTAGAAAATATATTTTTAGGAAATAAGAAATTTTAATTGACAAATATGGAAAAATTTAGAAAATAAATTTTAGTAAATAAAAAATATGAATGTAAAAATATGCAAAAATAATTTTAGAAAATAAAATTTAGTAAATAAAAATCATGAATTGAATACGGAAGAGGATTAGGGCCAAGCAATAATAAAAAATTAAAACCATCTGGAGATTTTTTAGGAAATAAGACATTTTAATTGACAAATATGGAAAAATTTAGAAAATAAATTTTAGTAAATAAAAAATATGAATGTAAAAATATGCAAAAATAATTTTAGAAAATAAAATTTAGTACATAAAAAAAGTGCAAAAATAATTAGATTTTTTAAAAGTAAATATTAATCCATTATTATTGAAAAAAAATATGTGAAAATTATTTTAGAAAATACATTTTAGTAAATAAAAAAGTTAATTGACAAATATGTAAAAAATTTAGAACATTTTAGTAAATAAAAATGATTAATGGACAAATATGCAAAAATAATATTTGATTTTTTAAAGTAAATAATAAATTATTGAAAAAATATGCAAAAATAGTTTTAGAAAATAAATTTTAGTAAAAAAAATTTAATTGACAAATATGCAAAAAAAAAAGAAAAATAATTTCTAGTAAATAAAAATATGCAAAAATAATTTAGATTTTTTTAAAAATAATTATTGAAAAAATATGCAAACATAATTTTAGAAAATACATTTTAGTAAATAAAAATCATGAATTGAAAAATATGCAAAAAAAAAGAAAAATAATTTCTAGTAAATAAAAATGTTCAAAAATAATTGGAATAGTAAATAATAATAATACATTATTATTGAAAAAAATATGTAAACAATTTTAGAAAAAATAACTAAAAATGAATCATTATTAAATAAAATGCAAAAATATTGTTTGCAAAAATGTAAGTAAATAAAATTAAATAAATATTTATTATTGGAAAAATATGCCAAAAAAAAAAAAAATGTCTTATCCCTTGGCAGTCTGATCTAAAACTAATAAAAATCACAGTGGAAAGTACTTAAGTTCATTTATCAAACTGGAAAAGGTCAAGTTGAGCACATTGTATTGTGGGATACAGTATCCCAAGCACTGCTCTGGTTGTATGCTGCACATTTTGGGGGGAGGAAAAAAAGTAGTTGGTCATCCACGTACTCTTTGCATTCAGAAGATTCACAATCTGTGCACAGTTTAGAGTATGTATTGCAGTAGTATGTAGTATGAGTGGTGCAGTATTGTAGTATGAATTGGTAGAGGTGCTGTTATGTTCACAGGTGAGTCCGGACAGAGGCGGACCGTCGCCCTGCTCTCCCACAGCTCCAGGGCCGCAGTATTTTGAAGGTAATGTCAGGTTTGCTGTGTCACAACTGTAATCTCTGAACGGTTTAACGTCTGAACATTCTTCAGCAGATTCTGAGTTCAGAGTTCATGTGCTTGTTTCTCAATAAGCACCTTTAGTTCTCAGCGTGTTTTAGCTGTTTGTTGGTTTAATTCCATTGCATTAAAGTTTAGCAGACATGTAAATCTGGTTGTTTGCGGCGGTTGATTGTTTCTTCAGGCTCTTATCTGGCTGATGGCAGTGCTGTGAATCCAGATTATTACTTTACGACCGTCAGTTCCAGCTTCTCCATCTCTCCTCTCTTCATTGGTGCCAGCGGACTAGAAATAAACGTCCCATTAGAGCTGCTGAGACGCCTCTTACAGATGGTACACACACACACACACACACACACACACACACTTAATGTGATTTTCTCATTGTTTGGCAAATAATAAACTCCTTATGTGAATCTTTTCCTCATGACATCACTAGTGATAACCTGATATGGACTCTGATGCTGTTATCTGATAGAGCGTCCATACAATATTTAATGTGCATAATGAAATATAATAATGGCAAATGAAATTGCTAAAAGGAACACTTCCTTAACATGATATTTACTTCAAAATACAGCAGAACAGAAATGTTTATTATCCGTTGACTGAGCTGTGGATTTTGTGACTTACACAAGGGGGAATTAAGCCTTCTGTTAATCAGCCAGTGTTATTGGCTGATGCTGATAATGACACTATTCATAGTTTTCAGTCACATGACTGGCGCGGAGAGAGCAAAACATCTATAGATCTGCTGCACAGGCCTGTCAATTTTCAATGTTTCAAACCGTGAATATTTAGATGGCCTCTCAAAAGAAGAAAATGGGTGCTGTGCAGACCGATCGGCGTATGACATCAAAGTGCCACGAGAGCGATTCAAAAGAATAAAGAGTCGCTTGAACAAGCCTTTCACTTGTTTCATTTCTGGATGAATCAGCGTTTTTTAACAAATCTCTTGAATGAATGATTCAATGACTCACTCATAAAGACTTCACTTTTTTCATTACTAAATGAATCAGCATTTTCGAACAAATCTCTTGAATGAATGATTCAATGACTCACTTATAAAGACTTCACTTGTGTCATTACTAAATGAATCAGAATTTTTGAACGAATCTCTTGAATGAATGATTCAATGACTCACTTATAAAGACTTCACTTGTGTCATTACTAAATGAATCAGAATTTTTGAACGAATCTCTTGAATGAATGATTCAATGACTCACTCATAAAGACTTCACTTGTTTCATTACTAGATGAATTAGCGTTTTTCAACAAATCACTTGAATAGATGATCCAAAGACTCCTTTTTTCATTACTGGATGAATCAGCATTTTTAAATGAATATCTTGAATGAATGATTCAATGACTCACTCAAAAAGACTTCACTTGTTTCATTTCTGGATGAATCAGCGTTTTTAAATGAATATCTTGAATGAATGATTCAATGACTCACTCAAAAAGACTTCTTGTTTCATTACTGGATGAATCAGCATTTTTAAATGAATATCTTGAATGAATGATTCAATGACTCACTCAAAAAGACTTCACTTGTTTCATTTCTGGATGAATCAGCGTTTTTAAATGAATATCTTGAATGAATGATTCAATGACTCACTCAAAGACTTCACTTGTGTCATTTCTAAATGAATTGGCATTTTTGAACAAATCTCTTGAATGAATGATTCAATGACTTGCTCATAAATACTTCACTTCATTACTGGATGAATCAGCATTTTTGAACAAATCTCTTGAATTACTGATTCAGTGACTCATTCATAAAGATTTCACTTGTGTCATTACTGAATGAATTTGCGTTTTTGAATGAACTTCTTGAATGAATGATTCAATGACTCACTCATAAAGACTTCACTTGTGTCATTACTAAATGAATTAGCAGTTTTGAACAAATCTCTTGAATGAATGATTCAATGACTCACTCAAAGACTTCACTTCATTACTGGATGAATCAGCATTTTTGAACAAATCTCTTGAATGAAAGATTCAATGACTCACTCAAACACTTCACTTGTGTCATTACTAAATGAATTGGCATTTTTGAACAAATCTCTTGAATGAATGATTCAATGACTTGCTCATAAAGACTTCACTTTTTCATTACTGGATGAATCAGCATTTTTGAACAAATCTTTTGAATTACTGATTCAGTGACTCATTCATAAAGATTTCACTTGTGTCATTACTGAATGAATTTGCGTTTTTGAATGAACTTCTTGAATGAATGATTCAATGACTCACTCATAAAGACTTCACTTGTGTCATTACTAAATGAATTGGCATTTTTGAACAAATCTCTTAAATTAATGATTCAATGATTTGCTCAAAGTCTTCACTTGTGTCATTACTAAATGAATCAGAATTTTTGAACTAATCTCTTGAATGAATGATTCAATGACTCACTCATAAAGACTTGTTTCATTGCTGGATGAATCAGCATTTTTAAATGAATATCTTGAATGAATGATTCAATGACTTGCTCAAAGACTTCACTTGTTTCATTTCTGGATGAATCAGCGTTTTTAAATGAATATCTTGAATGAATGATTCAATGACTCACTCATAAAGACTCCACTTGTTTCATTACTGGATGACTCAGCATTTCTGAACAAATCTCTTGAATGAATGATTCAATGACTCACTCATAAAGACTTGTTTCATTGCTGGATGAATCAGCATTTTTAAATGAATATCTTGAATGAATGATTCAATGACTTGCTCAAAGACTTCACTTGTTTCATTTCTGGATGAATCAGCGTTTTTAAATGAATATCTTGAATGAATGATTCAATGACTCACTCATAAAGACTCCACTTGTTTCATTACTGGATGACTCAGCATTTCTGAACAAATCTCTTGAATGAATGATTCAATGACTCACTCATAAAGACTTGTTTCATTGCTGGATGAATCAGCGTTTTTAAATTAAAATCTGGAATGAATGATTCAATTTTATGTTTTTATTTCTGGAATTCAACTGTTGCGCTCTATTGAAAAATAAAGCTGAAGTAGCTTGACTTGATGATGTAAATACACTGTCAAAATCTCCTAATATGGATTCATCTCATTCCATCACTGTTGTTTCTGCAGGTGAAGCACTTTGTCTCAGATTCATTCCTAAAGACTCTGGACGCTGTTGTGGTCGAGGTTACAGAGGTAAAGCTTCGGGATTTTCTCTGGACCTGCTGCATACAAGATCAATACTGTCTGCTGAAAATACATTACACAGTATTTTGTCTGCAAATAACATCACAAACCAGATACTCGTGTATTTGATTGCTATTTGTCCTTCCTAATTCTCCCTTGCTTTATTTTTTTCTCTATGTATGTAGGCAAATCCAGCTGTCGACCTCTTTTACAAAGCCTTCAGCGACCCGCTGTACGTCAGCATGTTCAAGATGCTGCGGGACGCGCTCTATTACATGAAAGGTTGATAAACTGAGCCCTTCTTTAAGCTACATGCTTTATTTGCTGGATTAATTGTTTGTATTTGACCTTTGCCGTACGTGAATATTTCATGTTAATCGCTCTGTGCAGATGTGCAGACGAGCTTCGTTAAAGAGGTTCACGACTTTGTGCTGGAGCAGTTCAGCAGCAGCCAATCAGAGCTCCAGAGGGTTCTCCATGAGGAACGGTTGCCAGGGGAACCCAGTCCTCTCAAGCTCCGTTGTCATGCCAACGCAGCTTGTGTGGACCTCATGGTGTGGGCCGTCAAAGATGAGCAAGGTCTGTGGCATCCTGCCAATCACTGACGTCTGCGTTTGTAGCACAGCACATACACAACTGGGGCATGTTGTCACACTCCACTGGAGATATTTCTGGGTGGGATTGTATTATTATTATTATATAAGAATGTCATTTTCTATATAAACTGAACCATATGATCAATATGTATCTATTTTCATCATGCACATTTATGGTCTTACTGTGAACTATTACAGAGAATGTCTTTTTAATAGTGTGTCAAATCCATTAATCGTGATTTAATCGCATCTAATATAAAAGTTTGTGTACTGCACCTTCCTCTTTCAGGCGCTGAGAATCTGTGCACTAAACTGTCCGAGAAGCTCCAGTCCAAAACGTCCAGTAAAGTGATCATCGCTCACATGCCGCTGCTCATCTGCTGTTTACAGGTGAAGACTGACCGATGACACCGAGACGAGGCCTGTGTGTGTGAGAGGTCATGTGAGGAATCACACTGTGTGTGTGTGTGTGTCTCAGGGTTTAGGGCGTCTCTGTGAGCGCTTCCCTGTCATCGCTCATTCCGCCACCGTGTCTCTGAAGGACTTCCTGGTGGTTCCGTCGGCTGTGCTCATCAAACTCTATAAGTATCACAGTCAGTGCAGCTCAGGTCAGTTCAGCATCCGTCTCCTCTGAACCCTGTCCTGAATGATGTTTTGTAGAGATATATTTTATTACTCTTGATAAAAGTCTGTTATTTATTATATAATTTATATATCTAACTATATGTTTATCTGTTGTTTTATATTTATTTATTTATTTTCTATTTATTTGTATTTGTGGTAGCACTTTACAGTAAGGTTCATTAGATAATGTTTTCAATACATTTGTTACTGTATTTACTAATCTTCGTTAATGTTAGTTAATGAAAATACAGTTGTTTATTGTTTGTTCGTGTTAGTTCACAGTGCATTAACTAATGTTAACAAGATATTAATAATTATTAGTAAACGCTGAAATTAACAAAGATTAATAAATGCTGTATAAGTGCAGTTCATTATTAGTTCATGTTAACTAATGAACCTTATTGTAAAGTGTTACCATGTTTAGTTGATCTATAAACTCCTTTTTCTTGTATATTTATCTATTTTATTCATCTCATTTATTTATATATCTATTTTTATTTTTATCTTTTATTTATGTATTGTTAAGTATTCTTAAGTCTATTTGTTAAAATGTTGTTTATTTTATATTTATCTTTATTTATTTATTACTTATATCTACTTTTTATATATTCATTTTTATCTGTATTTATCTTGTTTATTTTTTCTATTTTCTCGTCGATCTATTTTTATCTGTTTATTTTATATTTATTTGTCTTTTTTCTTTCTTTCTTTATTTTATATTTAGTTTATTTATAAACTCTTATTTATTTGTATATTTATTTATTTTGTCATTTATTATATTATATATATATTATTTTCTTCATCTGTTTTGTCAATTTGTTTCTGTTGTTTTTTATATATATATATATATATATATATATATATATATATATATATATATATATATATATATATATATATATATATGTGTATATATATATATATGTTTATTTATTTATGTTATAGATATATAAAATATAAATACATATATAACATAAATAAATAAACATACATATATGTATGTTTATTTATTTATGTTATATATGTATTTATATTTTATTTATTTTATTTTATTTAGTTAATCTATTTTCTTTTCTATTTGTTTATCTGTTTTTTATTTTGTATATTTATCTATTTTATTTATTTTTCTATCTATTTTCTATTTATTTATTCATCTATTTTTCATTTATGTATTATTTTCGTATGTCTGTTTGTTTAAATGTTGTTTATTTATTTTATATTTATCTATTTAATCATTTATTTATATCTAATTTGTTTATATATGTATTTTTGTCTGTATTTATCTTATATTAAATTTATCTATTTTCTCATCCATCTATTTTTATCTTTATTTTACATGTATCTTTTTTCTTTAGTTTATATTTAGTTTATTTATGAACTATTATTTTTTTTTATTTGTATATTTATTTATTTTATTGTTATTTCATTATTATATTATTATGTATATTTTTTGTCTTCATCTGTTTTCTTGTCTATTTGTTTATCTTTTGTTTATTTATTTTATCTATTTTCCTATATATATATATATATATATATATATATATATATATATATATATATATATATATATATATATATATATATATATATATATGAGTTTGTTTATTTTATATGTGTGTGTATATAGTTTATTTATTTATTTTATATGTAGTTTTATATGTAATCTATTTTCTTGTCTATTTGTTTGTCTGTTGTCTATTTATTTTATATTTATCATCTTATCTATTTTATGTAATTAATGTATTTTTAGCTATTTTTTAATTTTATATTTAGATCATCTAGTTTCTTATATGTGTTTGTTTATTTATTTCTGACATAGTGTTTATATACGGATATAGACACTGCATGTGAACTCTGTTGACCTTTTAACATCTTTCCTTTAGGAGGCGGCGGGATCAAAATAAACGTGACCAATGAGCATTCTCAGTCCGCGCTCAACTTCCTGTCCAACAGGAAAGACCAGCCGTCCATGTACGAGCAGCTCCGAGACATCTCCATCGATAACATCTGCAGGTCTGGCTCACTTCAGTCCATTTATGATGTTAGTCAAGCTTTCACTTTAGTTTTTTGCTGCTGTGCCTTTAAGACGTTTACTTAACATTACACACTAAAGAATGATGAACATGAGGAAAAAAGCACATTTTACCACATTATTCACTCACTGCCGTCTGCAGATGTCTGAAAGCTGGTCTCACTATGGATCCTGTGATTGTGGAGGCGTTCTTAGCCAGCCTGTCAAACCGGCTCTACATCTCCCAGGAGAATGACAAGTGAGGAAACAAACACACTGTCTGTCTCTCTTTCTCCTGCCTCGTGCGTCTCTCTGACATGCGTGGGTGTATTTCTCCTCAGGGAGGCCCATCTCATCCCTGACCACACCATCCGAGCGCTGGGACACATCGCCGTGGCCATGAGAGACAGTCCCAAAGTGATGGAGCCCATCCTGCAGATTCTGCAGCAGAAGTTCTGCCAGCCGCCCTCGCAGTTAGACGTGCTGATTATAGACCAGCTGGGCTGCATGGTCATCACGGGAAACGTAAGGCTCTGTCTGTGTGATTACAGCTGTTCGGTGTGTGAAGCTGCAATAGGAGGTGTCCGTTCTCAAGCATAATTACAGTAATTCACTGTACTGGAAAGAAACTGTGAATTAAACAACGAATCGCCATGGTTGATTTTTAATTTCAGACCTTGATCTTGATCAAAATGATGGAGCAGGTATAATTTGTGTTTCTCTAACGGACTGTGTGTGATTCGTGTTTAATTACAGCAATACATCTATCAGGAGGTGTGGAACCTGTTCCAGCAGATCAGTGTCAAAGCCAGTAATGTGGTGTATTCTGCTACCAGAGACTACAGGGACCACGGATACAGGTGTGTGAGTGTGTGTGTGAACTTTACCCGATGCTTTTTAATGCATTCACTTTAACAGCTTAGAAATGCTTGATACCATCTGTGGAAGTTTCAGGCACTTTTTAAAGGGTTAGTTCACCCAAAAATGAATTATTACTCACCCTCATGTCGTTCCACACCTGTAAGACCTTCGTTCATCTTCAGAACACAAATTAAGATATTTTTGATGAAATCCAAAGGCTCAGTGAGGCCTGCATTGACAGCAAGATCATTAACACTTCAGATGCAAAAACAAAACTGCAAAAATAAAATTAAAAACCTGTTTAATTAAAATTCTAATTTATTCTAAGGCACAGAGAGAGGCTGGAAAATGGTCACGAAAAATAAATTACAACTGTTTTTGGTGCAAGAAACCTTAAAGGGTTGGTTCAAAAATGTATAATTCATCTTCAGAACACAAATTAAGATATTTTTGATGAAATCCGATGGCTCAGTGAGTGCCTGCATTGCCAGCAAGATAATTAACACTTTCAGATGCCCAGAAAGCTACTAAAGACATATTTAAAGCAGATCATGTGACTACAGTGGTTCAACCTTAAAGTTATGAAGTGATGAGAATACTTTTTGTGCGCCAAAAAAACAAAATAATGACTTTATTCAACAATATCTAGTGATGGGTGATTTCAAAACACTGCTTCATGAAGCTTTACGAATCTTTTGATTCGAATCAGTGGTTCAGAGCGTGAATCAAACTGCCAAAGTCACATGAACTATTGAAATTTTGAAACATTTATGATGTAACGAAGCCTCGTTTACTGAAATCACGTGACTTTGATGCTCTGAACCACTGATTCGAATCAAAAGATTCGTAAAGCTTCACGAAGCAGTGTTTTGAAATCGCCCATCACTAGATATTGTTGAATAAAGTCGTTATTTTGGCGCACAAAAAGTATTCTCGTCACTTCATAACATTAAGGTTGAACCACTGTAGTCACATGATCTGTTTTAAATATGTCTTTAGTAGCTTTCTGGACATTGAAAGTGTTAATTATCTTGCTGGCAATGCCATCGGGTTTCATCAAAAATATCTTAATTTGTGTTCTGAAGATGAATTATACATTTTTGGGTGAACTAAAAACCAAAAACAGTTGTAATTTATTTTTTATGACCATTTTCCAGCCTCTCTCTGTGCCTTAGAATAAATTAGAATTTTAATTAAACAGGCTATTAGTTTTATTTTTGCAGTTTTATCTAAATGACCTTGTTGAATATATGTAAATTTGAAATGCCCTTCTGCTCATTGTCTGTGTATTTTTGTACTACTATTGTAAAGCGTACTTGAGCTCTGGAAAGGCGCTATACAAATTAAATCTGCTTCCAGCGTGTCTCTGGTGGGGGTTTAATATAAAGCGTGTTTGTGCAGGCACTGCTCTTTAGCTGTGATAAACGCCCTGGCAAATATCGCGGCTAACCTGCAGGGGGAGCAGCTGGTGGACGAGCTGCTGGTCAATCTGCTGGAGCTGTTCGTTCAGCTCGGCCTGGAGGGCAAGAGAGCCAGTGAACGCGCCAGTGATAAAGGCCCGGCCCTCAAAGTCAGTCTGTGTTTGACCTGCAGTCTCTGATTCTCTATTGCTACACTTACACTTATTAACTCTTTCCCCGCCAGTGTTTTAAAAAAAAAAAAAAAAAAAAAAAAAAAAAAAAAAAAAAGTTGCCAGCACTTTTGATCATTTTCACAAAAATGTCATGGCTCCAAGAATATGTTGTTGTATGAATATACGAACATGCAGTATATCAAAAGAAAAGAGTCTCTGCATTAAAAAAAAACTAGCTTCATGCATTTCTTTATGCATTTCCATGTGCATAAGCATTGCTTTTAGTGCTTGTTTCTGCTGCTTCATCTGTGTTTTGATCCGGAGATTCTATGGAGTCAAATTAATGCCTTAAAGTTTTGCACAAAAATAAAGTTTTGCAAAACAAAAAAAAAAGAATTGAGCAATAAAAAAATGTTTTGCAAACAAAAATAAAGAATTGCAAAATAAAATAAAGTATTGAGCGGAAAAAAATAAGTTGTGCAAACAAAAATAAATAAATTTCAAAATAAAATAAAGTAGTGCAAAAATAAAAATATAATCAATTACAAAAATCAGTGACAGCTGTAATCCTATTTTATCTTTGCCACATATTTTTCATGCTCAAACCTACTAAATCATTTGCAACGCTCATTTTATTCTGCGTTTCAGTCAAGCGTGCGCTCACAATACCGGTTTTCCTTTGTGCTGCACTTTTCTGTGCGGTTCTCTTTATGGCACTGGTTTGACGTGGGGGTGGAGTCAAGAAACGGGGACACGCCTCCGCGAAATGCATTGGAGGGGAACGTAATCGGCGACAGGTGAAATAATTCTTTGACATGGTTAAAAATAATGAATGGTTTGTTTAGCATATGTTGTCGCCGATTACGCCCCCCTCCAATGCATTTCTTATAGTAATATGACCCGTTGCGCTCTGTCTCACTGCCTGTATCCACTTTTGTGTCCTTAACCATTCGTTTTTTGGGGTCGACAGCTTATAAAAACTTATTTCTGGGTTTTTTAGCTTGTTAGCTGTACACCTTGTCACACAGCAGCTTTAGGCATTGTTCTGTTTTTTGTAATGAGTCAGAAAAGACAAGAAGGCAGCCTGGAGACGGTTGGATTGTTTTTCCCCCAGTGGGCGTGGTTTTCAGATTATAATAAATGCGCTCTGTCTCTATGCTTGATCTGTTCTGTTCTGTTGTGATCTGCGTCTCCTGCCGATGACGTGTTTCGCGGAGGCGTGCCCCCGTTTCTTGACTCCACCCCCACGTCAAACCAGTGCCATAAAGAGAACCGCACAGAAAAGTGCAGCACAAAGGAAAACCGGTATTGTGAGCGCACGCTTGACTGAAACGCAGAATAAAATGAGCGTTGCAAATGATTTAGTAGGTTTGAGCATTAAAAATATGTGGCAAAGATAAAATAGGATTACAGCTGTCATTGATTTTTGTAATTGATTATATTTTTATTTTTGCACTACTTTATTTTATTTTGAAATTTATTTTTGTTTGCAAAACTTATTTTTTTCCGCTCAATACTTTATTTTTCCTTTGCAATTCTTTATTTTTGTTTGCAAAACATTTTTTTTTATTGCTCAATTCTTTTTTTTGTTTTGTTTTGCAAAACTTTATTTTTGTGCAAAACTTTAAGGCATTAATTTGACTCCATAAGATTCTATACTCTTTCAGAAGATGCGTAATAGCGCCCCCTACAGTGAAAACATGGATTGTCGGAAAATTCTGACGGTGATCGGGAAAGAGTTAAAAGGAAGATTCTAGAATGTTTTAGTCTGTCTAGAATGTTGTTATAATTTATTTTTATGTTTTTTTCCTTCTAGGCATCCAGCAGTGCTGGTAATCTAGGTGTTCTCATCCCTGTAATCGCTGTGGTAAGAGACACACACACACACACACACACAGTGTATATATATAGTGTAATGATGTTATATTATTTATAATATTATAATTTATAGTATATTGTAAGATTTAAATGCCAAAGAAAATAGTCTTTAAATATTATAATTTTAATATTTTTCTATTATAAATTGTTGTTAAACAAGAGTTGTTGATCACATTAGAATGAAAATAAAAGCAGCAACATTTTCTGGGCCTGTTTCACATCTAATATAATATGCAAATGTTAATGGAAAGGAAAAATGTTTTCCTCTTCACTCCCCTTAAATGATTTATGAGCTCTCTGTGGACAAGCATGTGTTTGAAGATCAAAGAATGCATTTGGGCAAAAGCATGAAGATAACTAATCACAGATTTTGTCTACATAGAATCAGATAAATCTTGCTCTTTGTTTCTCATCAGATCCTGTGTTTTGTAATGCAAATGCTTTTTCTGGTTATGTTGGATGCTTCATTATTCCCGTGTCTGTCCAAAAATCGTAATTGGGTCTTGAGCGCTCGTGGTTAGACTTTAACTTTGCTGACAAATATTTACTTGGCTTGCAAAATGTCCTGAAATGTTGTTTATGTACTCGCGTTGTTGTTATGCACCCTTTGAACAGATTGCTTCAATAAACCAGTCCTCTGATTCATTTTATTTTCATCAACATGTTCTGCCTCAAAAATACACAGATGTTTATCAGTTGATGAACTTATTACTTTACAAAACTCCTTACTTTTATAAAACAAAACACAACCATCATCTGCTTTATATCTGGCTACTATTTCATATAATTTCTTGATTCTTTAGTTTCATCGCTATACAGTGATGCATCTGCCATTGCATGGCTGTATTTTGCTTGATTAACTCTGTGAAGGGTCTACCACACGTCCCATGAACACGACGCAGCCTGTGCGATGCTCGTAGATGAGGAAGAGGAAGGGGCGGTCCACCACAAAACGCGTCTGTGTTGACAAAGGCATGAATCCGATGTGTGTCATCGCTGCGGCCTCTGTACCTTCTTCATTCACTGTAATGGTGCCCTGATGCTTAAACTGAGAGAGAAGAGATTATAGGAAATGAAGGTTATGATGATGCAATGAAAGGTCAAAGAGTATGTTTTCTAAGAGATCAGGCGTAGGCGACCTAAAGTGCTTTCAACATAACATTAAAAAGGCCTGTTACCACATCTTGCAATGCATATTTAATTGAACTTGAGGCTGCAGATGTTTGTGCAGCAAGATATGTGAAAAAAGATATGAGGCTTGAGTTGCATTTGTTTGGCACATGTCAGTTGTTCTCTTACCCAGTTGATGATGACCTTCTCAGAGGTCATCGGGGAAAAGTCGCCCTTTTCAGTGAACAGGTCCGTCAGGCCCATTTCCTTCAGGTGCTCAATCAAGTCATAGTTCTGCTCCAGCTTAAACCGAGGGAAAACCACCTCACGAGTCCTGCCAGAGACGAGAACAAAAAAAGAAGTTTGATTAATTTTCAGGATACAACTGAAGACCATTTTTGATTACCACACCATAGGAAAACTTCCATATATTCCATCATACAGATAATTTGTTATTCTCATCTCATAATTTGATAATTTGGGAAATTTGGTTGCAATAGCTTACACACAGAACAGTTATACTACATTTACAAAAAAGAGACAAGTAAACAGTCAGTAATAAAATAACAAATAAACAAATCGCAAATGAAACAAACAAAATGCAAAAAATAGCACAAATAAATACAATAGAAATTGAAATAAAGATGGCTTTAAGTTTTTTAGGTGGGTCTAACAGTAGTATTCAGATTAGAAATACTACAGAAATTAAAGTAATCAAATGTAAAATAACACTGGATTAATGCTTACAATTAAAGTTACAAAAGTTAATATTCAGTCAAGAGCAGTGAGTGATTTTCTCTTTATCTTTTGTTCTTTGATGGACAGACAGATTTGACAGACAGCAGCAGGTTTATTAGGCTGCTGTCACTTTAAGAGCTTATGCGCAGATCCAATATACTGTTACAGGGTGCGTAAAACATGCGTTTTCTAACTTTTTACGGTCCAAAACTGACTGTATTTACCTGAATGCTCTGCAAGACAGGAATATATAATATAGGTAAGTGGTGCACATGCTTTTGGTGTGAGCGCGAAACCTGTGGGAATGACTAAAATTATGTGTACGCAATACAAGCACTATTCAACCGGAGTGAATGATGATGATGATGAGTGAGTGACAGGAGGCGGGTTTGTGTCAATTCACCATCGGAGAGAAGAGAGCAAGAACATGCAGCTGGTATATAATATTATTGAAATCAAAGGGAAATAATTGGTTAAGAATGATTGCTTTCAAACTAAACCTAAACCAGGGGTAGGCAAGTTCGGTCCTAGAGAGCCGCTGTCCTGCTGAGTTTAGGTCCAACCTTAATCAAACACACCTGAACAAGCTAATCAAGCTCTTCAGGATTACTAAGGCTATAGGCAGCTGAAGGTTTTTTTTTTCAGGGTTGGAGCTAAACTCTGCAGGACAGCGGCTCTCTAGGACCGAACTTGCCTACCCCTGACCTAAACTTAACCCTAGAATCTGAGTGTTATTCCAGGGCCAACAATAGTTCTGATTCTACTTTGTCTAGCACTTGAAGTGATTGAGTTAATGACAATGCAAGTGCCTTCCAGACTTGGTCAGACTAGTGTTTTATGGTGCTTTACCTGTTGGTCATGTTGTTAAGCCACTTGTTGATCAGGGTTGGGGAGATCTCCTGCTCCAGAGATCTCATTCCCGAGAGTTTCTGAGGAACGGCGATGAGCATGCTGATGTTCCCAGAGTAGGGCAGCTGCAGTATGTCACAGTTGAGCTCGTGGTCGGCCGCCGCCAGGTAACTTCCTTTGTTCTGCATCATGGGAACACGCACTTGCTTTTTCTCATTGACACGGAATTGCCGGTAGTGTGTCAGTTCCTTCGGAAACTTCTGCTCCCACGTACCTGTGTTTATGGCATTGAAAACATCACATTGTGGTGTTATTTGTGAACTGCAGTTCATAAAGTAGGGGTGTCCAATCCTGCTCCTTGTAGGCCACTTTCCTGCAGAGTTTAGCTCCAGTTCTTATTAAACTCACCTGAACCAGTTAGTCAAGGTCTTCAGTATCACTATAAACATCCAGGTGTATTTAAGCTTAACTCTGTAGGAAAGTGGCCCTCCAAGAACAGGATTGGACACCACTTGTTGAAGCAGAAGTTCCTATTCACTGAATATCTACAGCAGGGGTAGCCATTTCCGCTCCTGAAAGGGCCACTTTCCAGCAGAGATTAGCTCCAGCTTTAATTTAACACACCTGAACCAGCTAATCACGGTCTTTAGGAACACTAGAAACTTCCAGGCAGGTGTGTTGGAGCAGGGTTGGAACTGAAGTCTGCAGGAAGGTAGCCCTCCATGAGCAGGGTTGGCTTCCCTGTTGAAAAGACCCGCTTAGGCTGGAATTGTCCTGGTTTATGGTTGTTTGGTGCAAGTCTAGTTAGCATAGCAATGAGGTTCGCCAGCAAAACTTCTTGTAGCCAATAGGGGCTTTCGCAACGGGAAATTATAGGAACTTAATTATAGTAACTAACCACCAGGGCAGATCCCCAAGAGCTAAAAATTGGCCATTTTTCTAGTTGCATTCGCACCGCCACAGTGTTGCCAAGTCTGCGGTTTTCCTGTGGAATTGGGCTACTTTAACACTGTTGCCGCAGGTTGTTTTTCATATCCGCGGGTTGAAGTGACCCCAAATAACATGATATTTAGCCCCTGGAATTTTACGCGATTTTTACTGGGGGACCCCCCCCCCCCCGTTACGCAATTGGGCTAGTTTTGGGCTAGATTTCAGTAGCAATTGGGTGGATTTTGTTGTGAAAACCTGGCAATCCGACACCAACAGTAGGAACGCTGAAGTGACGTAAGCCAGGCGACAACAACTTTATTAAAGCATGGCATTTAATAACATCAACAACTGGAGAATGAAGGGCGCCGTGATCTGAGCTGTGTTTTTGTTAGGATTTGTGAAAGTAGAGATACAAGTTATACGATGGAAAGAGCTAAAAGGGGGAAACTTGTGGTGCTACATATCATCGAGGCTGAGAAAAGAACACAAAGCAGGTAAATGCCATCAACATTAGCTTTCTGTCTTGTTTATGTCCATCATGGAATTTGTTTGTGGAGTAACTGCATTTACGTGGCTTTTTAAAAATGGCGGGTACACTTTCGTACAGCATGTGTTCGGTCATCAATTAACGTACACTTGCATCATTGGTAGTTCCTATTGGTAGTTCCTATTGTGTATAAAGCTTTCCTGTAGCTCAGTGGTTAAGAGCATGGCACTAGCAATGCCAAGGTCATGGGTTCGATCTCAGGGATTGCACATACTCAGATACAAATGTATAGTATAATGCAATGTAAGTCGCTTTGGATAAAAGCGTCTGCCAAATGCATAAATGTAAATGTAAATGTGCTAGGTTAGACCCTACTCCTGAAGTAGGAGCTAATTTGCCTCCCCCAAAACGAACTAAATTCGTTCCCAGTTCCTGCAGTTCGGACAAGCCAAAAAGTGGGTACTTCCGCCATTAGTTCTAGGAACTATGAAAAGGTTCCTCCAGTGTAAAAAGCCCCTATTGAGCCTAGTTAACCTAGTTCACAAGAAAGTCCATGCTTGTTGGACCAGCCTTAGTAGCAACAAGGAAGTCTTGCTGGTTAACCTAGTCAAGATGCTGGTCAGTTTGGTCAGGCTAAAATCAAGCTAAATGGCGGGTGCACTTTCGTACAGCATGTGTTCGGTCATCAATTAATGTACACTTACATCACTGGTAGTTCCTATTGTGCTGGGTTAGACCCTACTCCTGAAGTAGGAGCTAATTTGCCTCCCCCAAAACGAACTAAATTCGTTCCCAGTTCCTGCAGTTCGGACAAGCCAAAAAGTGGGTACTTCCGCCATTAGTTCTAGGAACTATGAAAAGGTTCCTCCGGTGTGAAAAGCCCCTATTGAGCCTGGTTAACCTAGTTCACAAGAAAGACCATGCTTGTTGGACCAGCCTTAGTAGCAACAAGGAAGTCTTGCTGGTTAACCTAGTCAAGATGCTGGTCAATTTGGTCGGGCTAAAATCAAGCTAAACGTTCGATTTGCATTTAGTGCATGATTATATGCTCAAGGATTGATTGCATATTATTCAAATAAATGGGGTGAACCATTAGTCTTACTAAAGAGTTTCAGATTTTCGGTCTTGACTCAAAGAACAACCACCAGAATGGAATAGAATTGATTCACCTTTGAAGTAGAGGTAGTTCAGGAGCATCACGGCCATGTTGGGGTCTACGCTCTTCAGCGGTTCCTTTATCAGACCTTTGGTGATTTTCTGAATGCGCTGATTGGCCTTCACAAGGAACGCCGGGTCGGCAAAATCCACAGACTGTGGCTCGGCGAAGTAGTACGTCTTGGCGTCGGAACGGAAAGCCTCCTCTACGCGGACATTGCGTTTCACATACAGGTCGTTAACAGAGCGTAAGGTGTAGCCGAAGTTTCGTCTGAAGAGCCTGTGTGTGAGTTTGCGGAACAGCTTGTGCACGGTCGAGTTATCGTAATGTGTGCTGGCGTTGACGAATTCTTCAAATCCGAGAGTTTGGTAGAGTTGCTCGTGGGTGGTTGGGCCGGTTCCCAGAGACATCATCGCCATTGCGATGGAGATCCCGACAGGAGCAAGCAGGATATTGTCTGTCTGGTTAAGCCGATTGCGCAGTTTCCGATAAAGCCGAAACCCGAAGCGGTTGTTGACGACATTGATGCGCTGCAGGCGCGTTCGCCCGTGGAAGAGCCGCAACAGACGTGCTCTGCGTATTTTGGGGTCACTTGGCTCAGAGAAGAGGTCAAGGTCGGGAGCAGGGGTGGAGATCTCATCTATGTGATCGCCTTCGCTGTAGTCATCCTCACCTTCCACCAAGATCTTATCGAAGTCGATGTAGTCTTCGTCGTCCAGCCCCTCCAGAGGGAGGTCGTTCGTGACCGTGTTCTCCCGATGGAAGTCCAGCGGGATGGACTCCATGTCTGTGTTCCCTCCATCTGGAGAAAGTCCACGGGCATCAACCAACTTTTCCTTCTCAACTCCGCCAAAGTGTGATTCGAGGTCTTTGACCCCAGCCAGAGTAGGGCTGCTTAAAAGAGAGACTACAACTATAACTTGAAAGACCCACATCCTAGGAAAACAAGCACACATGGGAATATTGAACGATTGACGGCTTCACTTGCAGATATTGCACAAACATTTCTCTGAAATCTAACACTCAATGCTCATACGCATGTTGCCCAATCCAGGGCCGTAACCACCATAGACAGTTATAGGGTCGCCAATAGTGATTTTCAATGACTATTCTTAAAGTTTTGCTTACTTCCGTAGCTTGATCTCTGAAATATCACACCAGTCTTATGAAATGATAGTTTGAGCTGCTTACCTGCTTTCTCCCTCTGGAATCTGTGTTTGTGTGTATGTGGATGTCCGTTTGTGGATTCATTCCCCAACTGGACTTTGAATTGGCTCTTCACTGATCAAACAGCAGCGAGTTCAAACAGTCCACAGATTTGACTTATTTAACCCTTGAAATGCCCTCCGTCCATTAATACTAGGCTCAGATTACTACAGATATACTGGCCTCTTAGGACTTATATTACCCCAGTTGAACTACATGGGTTTAATGCTGATATCCCTGACAGCTTTATTAAATTTAATGAGAGGCAACTGGCACAACGTTTCATTGTAAGCCAAGAGTTGCAAGAAAAGGTTCTTGCTGTGATTTGTGACCTGACTGAAGAGAGTTTCTCCTTGGAAGTGAAATTTTGCTTATTGCAAATTTACCATGTAAATTTAGTTGTACATTATAGATTTCAAGTGATTTGATAGGGGAAAAACACTGAGACCTTCCTAATCTCAACGGATCAAAGAAATGTCATATAAATGACATATATAAACAGGGGGAAAGTAGAAGCATTTAATGATATGGACTCCATTTATGTCACTTTTTTTTTTTTTGGACAAACAGATAATGTGGAATGTTAATGTTAATGTTGATTGTAAACAAATCCATGATGTGATAAGTAAATGATTCTGTATTGATCACTGTAACAATGTATTGTATTTTATTGCATTTAATGTCATTTATTTTATTTTTTTACTTGAAATGATTATATATAATATATATAATATATCATTTCAAGTCAAAAAATAAAATAAATAACATTAAATGCAATAAAATACAATACATTGTTAGTGATCAATATATATAATAAAAATAATAATAAAAAAATTATATATATATAAAATATATATATATATATATATATATATATATATATATATATATATATATATATATATATATTTTTTTTTTTTTTTTTTTTTTTTGTTTATTTATAGTTTTTATTTATTAATTTCTATTTATTTATTGTATTTAATTTGCTATCTCTTTGTGTTTAATTTCACACAGTTGACTCGCCGGTTGCCCCCCATTAAGGAGGCCAAACCTCGCCTGCAGAAGCTCTTTAGAGATTTCTGGCTCTATTCTGTGGTCATGGGTTTTGCTGTGGAAGGTTCTGGTAAGAAAATAAAATCATCACTGACAGCATTTAAACATGAATTCACCACATGCACATTTTGACTCTAGCAGTTCTCTCTCACAGTATTTCTACAGAAGTGTGTGTTTGCCTGTGGTTTAGGTCTGTGGCCTGAGGAATGGTACGAGGGAGTGTGTGAAATCGCCACTAAATCCCCGCTGCTCACGTTCCCCAGTGGAGAACCGCTGCGTTCTGAACTCCAGTACAACTCAGCACTGAAGAACGACACGGTTACTCCGGTATCCAAACGCTCTCTCACTGTCTCAGTGCTGTTTTACAGCTGTGTTATCTAAATTACTATTACCTCTAACAGTAAGTGGAAAGTTAAGCATGTGTGTCATTTGTGCTTCAGACATGAATGATTGCTCAAATTATTTGTCTTCTCCAAAAAATCCCAAAAATGCAAAACCAAATTTATTTCTGAGGAGTTAAATTGATGCCATTCACTTAACATGCAACATGTTGAGGTTATGTAGCACACTACTGTTTGACACATTATCCTTGCATACTGCATATTGTTTTACAGTAATAGTATATAGTATACTAATTTCCCATTCTGAAAAGCCCTTGTTTGTTAAAAAAAAATCCTTTTTTGAAGGCGGAGTTAAGTGATCTCCGCAGCACCATCATTAATTTGTTGGATCCGTCACCTGAAGCCGCCGCCCTCATCAATAAACTCGACTTCGCCATGTGCACTTACCTGCTGTCTGTCTACCGGCTGGAGTATATGAGGTTAGAGACGCTTGACTTCCTGTTTCCAGTCTTTCTGACTTCCTTTAGAACAGCTCCTCTCATTTTTCACCTTTTTCCTACTCCCCATTTGCATGAATAATGGGAGTAACTTCCATTAAACTGTAAACAATTAGCGAAAGGTTAAAAACAGGGTACAATGGGAGGACATTATTCTACTCACCCTTCAACAATCGAACATCAGGACATGTAAAAGTTTAAAATCATTGACAAATTACTACCACAAACCATGAATAACCCCTATAGGCCTATCACTGTAAACAGGGGCCGTCTTTAGGGCGGTGCAGCAGCCAGAAGAGACATTGTGCCATGAACAAACAAGTTATAGAAGGCTTTTTATTCCACAAATCACCAACATTCACCATGGATTTAATGTAGTAATGCTAACTGTAACCATGGTATTGTGGCATAAATAGTCAAATGTTTTTACATTATTCATTTCATGAAATTCAAGCCCTTTTAAAGTTTTTTTTTTCAAATGCTTCACACTTTTTAAATATCTAATTTTAATGTTATTTTTAATGTGATGATTTATAAAACTAAAAAATTAGGGATGTAAGAGAACTAACACTTCGTAGCAAACAACATCTTTTATTTAAAAGAAAAAAAGACATGAAATTACCACTATAACCAGTAGATGGCGGCAGAAAAGCACTTGACCCTCATCTCAATGTGCATACTATCCTCCCTATCCACCATAAATAGTACTGAATATTACTAATGTCACATACTATTTAGGATGGATAGTATGCACATTGAGACACAGGCTTAGTCATTTCCATTTCCTAATATATGGGGGAAAAGTAGCAAAAAAGTCACAAAGTCTCATGAAAAACAAAAACTTTTCTTCAAATTGTGACTGAATTACACAGATACAAGTAATGAGCGCTCCTTTTATAATCACTTTTATAATCTAAAAGTAGAATATTTAAATTTTCCTTATAAAAATTAGGTTTTTGCATGTTACTGTTATTAATAAAAGTTCATTTTAATTCAAGCTCAGTGCTTTACTGTCAAATTTCCTGTAAACAATCATGTAATATTATTAGTAACCGCACTGATTAATGCAAAACCATAGTAATTTTATGATTTAACCCTTATGCGGTCTACGCATAAGGGACTACACTCGTGGTCAAAATGCAATTTTGTAACAATACAATATATTTTTTAAAAACCAATGTAATTTTACTCTGTTTATTAATGTTTTTACTCAACATTTGTGCAGTTTTTTGGAGGATTTGTGATATCTTTTAAATTTATATAAATAAATTTAAAAAAAAAATTTAAATAGGTTTTTCTTTATGAAAGGCCCAGATTTCTAACTTTCATTCATGGGGATAACATGGATAATTTGACATGGTTTAGTGTAAGATTTTTGCCCATCTTTTGGAAAATGCAGTTATAAAAGTAAAAAAACTATAATTTTTACCAGTAGATGGCTGCAGAGCTCCACTATTTGCTATTTGAATGACTGAAAGACTCTTTTCACAATTTTTTTTCAGTTGGATTCATATCTAAATGTTATGAAATCACAATTATAACAATAAAAATTACTTTTTACTAAGTTTAGCATTTTTTGTACTGAAAAAAATCAGTTTTTCAATAATATCATCAATAATGTAACCCACAGAGACCCCACTTAGAAACTGGACAAAATCCATTCTCAAAATCAGAAACAACGCACAACACACACAGACAGAAATTAAGTGGCACACTTCCAAAAATGCAAAAAACATCCCCAATACAAAATGGACATGCTCACGCACGCACACAAAAATAAAAATTATTTATTTTATTATTTTTATTATAAAATTATTATTGAAAAACTGATTTTGCCCTGCACAAAAAATGCTAAACTTTGACAAAGTAATTTTTATTGTTATAATTGTGATTTCATAACATTTAGATATGAATCCAACTGAAAAAAAAACTTGTGCAAAGATGTCTTTCAGTCATTCAAATAGCACATAGCATATAGTGGAGCTCTGCTGCCATCTACTGGTAAAAGTGATATTTTTTTTTTACTTTTAAAACGGCATTTTTCAAAAGATGGGCAAAAATCTTACACTAAACCATGTCAAATTATCCATGTTATCCACATGAATGAAAGTTAGAAATCTAGGCCTTTTATAAAGTGAATTTTACATAAAAAAAAAGCCTGTAATGTTCATGCATAAAATGCCTATTTCAAAAAATATTTTTTAATTTATTTATATAAATTTAAAAGAAATCACAAATCCTCCAAAAACTGCACAAATGTTGAGAAAAAATATTAATACACAGAGTAAAATTACATTGGTTTTTAAAAAATATATTATATTGTTACAAAATTACATTTTGTTGCCCGGGGTCGAATGTAACTTTTTTTTTTTTTTACACTAACATAAAAACAAGATATCACTCCAATTTTTTTTTTTATTTCTAGATCTAAAAAAGTGTTAACCACTGTAAGTTTCATGTCATTTGGACAAAGAGAACATTTTTTAAAATTTGAGCAAACATCATTTGCGGGTCAAAAAGACCCCGAAGACCGCATAAGGGTTAAATGAACTTTATGATTAAAAATACCCCCAGCACTAATAAATCAGGTGCTGGCGCCACCATTCGTAGAGGAAACGAGAGATTCTTAGTGCATTCCAGTGAATTATTAATGGGATATACTGTAAATTAAATCGGGAGAGCAAACCACAAATGCACAGCATGTGTTGTCCTTTTTTTATACTGTTACAGCAGAATACAAAGATGAAAATAATGCAGCGACTGAAAAGAGAGCTCTTGCCACAGATATTCTTGTTAAAATACCAAGCGTTACGTTATTCCCTTGAAGTCTGAACATGAAGAAACTGAAGGATTATTTGTAGCGTAATCTTATGATTTGAAATTGTTTTTTTTTTTTTGTTTTTTTTTTTAAGATTTTACCCATCTGCCTTTGTGTTCTGTCTCTCTCTGTGTTTATCCTTCCTCTCTCTCTCTCTCCGGCCTCCACAGGATGTTGCACTCGAACGATGCCGACCGCTTCCAGGTGATGTTTAGATACTTTGAGGACAAAGCCATTCAGAAAGATAAATCAGGTCAGAAACTCAACAGAATAAAAAGTAGAACTTTTATTCATTATATCATCGAGTCAAGAGTTTTGACTCAATTCATTAAAATTTAACTGATTTGTGGAAATGAATAAATGGAAATGAATTAATTATACAACAAATGATCATGAAACTAGTCAAATCACAAGATCTTTAGGAAACAAACTGTTGCTTAATTGTAAAATCATTGCAAATATATTGTGAATATTTGATATATCACACAGTTCTGACTTGCATCTTTATCATATCTCTCTCTCTCTTCATGCAGGCATGATGCAGTGTGTGATCTGTGTGGGTGATAAAGTCTTTGAGGTTTTCCTGCAGATGATGGCTGAGAAAGTGAGTCGAGTATCTCTCAGCACTGAACTGAATGCGGTTTGATCACTCATTATTGATAATGGCTTTGCCTTCTGTTTCAGCCCAAGACTAAAGAGCATGAGGAGGAGCTTGAGCGTCACGCTCAGTTCCTATTGGTCAACTTCAACCACACCCACAAGAGGATCCGCAGAGTTGCAGATAAATACCTATCAGGACTCGCCGAAATGTAAAGTGACTTTCTATCTGCTACTGAGCTCCCTACCTAGACAGCATATTAAAGCATCGCTTATGATGTAAACTCAACAATTTCACCCAATGTTTGTGTGTTCTTTGTAGTTTTTGTGTTATTTTTATGCGTATTACTATGGGATGATATAGAGTTCCACACAACGTTTGCAGTTTAGGTTGCTTTTAACTTGCTTTTGAAAACACATAATGCATCAAACATCTTCCCAAACTTGTAATGAAAATATTTTATAAATCTGTTCTCAACAAAAGAGGTTTAAGGTCTCCCTGCAGTTTTACACCAAAGTAAAAGCTCTATAGTTTAATGTTTGTAAGTAAATAAATTAAGACTGACATAAATATTAGTATTGTAATTTTAGTGATGTTCGGTAAAATAAAATTATTATTATTATTATTATTATTATTATTAAATATATCATTTTGTTTAGTATTTTTATTACATTAGTATTGTTGCTATAGTAAAATATTTATTGATTCATTTAATAATAATAATAATAATTAAAATTATGACTATTAAATATATCATTTTAAATATTAAAGTCATAAAATATATAAAATAATATAAAATCAATCATATTTTATATAATTTAAAATGGTGTATTTAAATATATCATATAAAATATAATCATAAAGTCTATTGATTTAATTTAATAATAAAAATATTTTTATTACATAAGTATTGTTGCTATAGTAAAATATTTATTGATTCATTTAATAATAATAATAATTAAAATTATGACTATTAAATATATCATTTTAAATATTAAAGTCATAAAATATATAAAATAATATAAAATCTTATTTTATATAATTTAAAATGGTGTATTTAAATATATCATATAAAATATAATCATAAAGTCTATTGATTTAATTTAATAATAATAAAAATATTTGTATTACATAAGTATTGTTGCTATAATGAAATATTTCTTCATTGATTTAATTTAATAATAAAAATATTTTTATTACATAAGTATTGTTGCTATAGTGAAATATTTCTTCATTGATTTAATTTAATAATAATAATACTTATTATTTACTCATATACTTGTTTAGCATTTTTATTACGTTAGTAATATTGCTATAGTAAAATATGTATTTAATAATAATAATTAAAATGTTGATTATGATTATTGAATGTATCATTTTAAATATTAAAATCATAAAGAAATCATCATACAGTAAGATATAATCATATCATGAAATATTTATTTATCGATTTAATTGGTGTAATTTAATAAAGATTATAATATTAATTAAAATAATAATAATAATTCTTATTTGTTTCTTTCTCATACACAAACACAAACCAAAATCTCAAATCACTGTTTGTTCATAATGATGATAATAATAATAATAAATAATAGTCATTATTATTATTTAGTATTTTATTACAGTAGTAGTGTTGCTATAGTAAAATATTTATTGATTGATTTAATTGTATTTAATTTAATAATAATAATATCAAAAAGCACCAACACAAAGCTCAAATCTGTCTGTCCTCTATATTGATTTAATAATTATAATAATAAAAAAAATGCTGCTGCTTATTAAGTAGCATTTTTTAGTTTTTTTCGAGTAATATTACTGCTATAGTAAAATATTTATTGATTTAACTATTCATTTTTTAATAATAATAACAAAAAGCACCAACACAAAGCTCAAATCTCTGTTTGTCCTCTAGATTTATTTCATAATAATAATAATAATAAATAATGGTTATTATTATTATTTAGTAGATTATTACAATAGTAGTATTGCTATAGTAAAATATGTATTGATTTAATTGTATTAATTTAATAATAATAAATAATAATAATAACAAAAAGCACCAACACAAAGCTCAAATCTGTCTGTCCTCTATATTGATTTAATAATTATAATAATAAAAAAAATGCTGCTGCTTATTAAGTAGCATTTTTTAGTTTTTTTCGAGTAATATTACTGCTATAGTAAAATATTCATTATATTCAACTATTCAAATATTCAACTATTCATTTTTTAATAATAATAACAAAAAGCACCAACACAAAGCTCAAATCTCTGTTTGTCCTCTAGATTTATTTAATAATAATAATAATAAATAATGGTTATTATTATTATTTAGTAGATTATTACAATAGTAGTATTGCTATAGTAAAATATGTATTGATTTAATTGTATTAATTTAATAATAATAAATAATAATAATAACAAAAAGCACCAACACAAAGCTCAAATCTGTGTTTGTCCTGTAGGTTTCCTCACCTGCTGTGGAGTGGAAGAGTTTTGAAGACCATGTTGGACATCCTGCAGACTCTGTCTCTGTCCCTGAGCGCCGTCAGTACAACACAACACACCAGTATAACTAGTGTTTCCGCTGTCACATGTCATTCACTCACCCCGACCTCCTGTTACTGATCCTGTCAAACAGGACATCCACAAAGATCAGCCGTACTACGACATTCCCGACACCCCGTACAGAATAACGGTTCCCGACACGCATGAGGCACGAGAGGTGAGACGGAGCCTTTGAGCCATGAATGTTCTCGCAATCTGAGTCGAATGATTCGAAATGTTGTTTGTGTTTGCTCTCCAGAGCATCGTGAAGGACTTTGCCGCCCGCTGTGGAGAGATCTTGAAGGAGGCCATGAAATGGGCCGCCTCCGTCACCAAATCTCATCTCCAGGTGAGCTCAAGTCACAGCAAAATCCCCAGAGTTGAATCAACTCTGCTCAGAGTAAATAGTGTTAAAATAACACTAAAGCAGAGTTAAAGTTAATGAGATAATTAAGCAATTAATTAAGTGATGATTGTGCAGTAGTGATGAACACCTGCTGTTAACAAGCACTGAAGAAAAGAGAAACACAAGAACTACTACTAACTTCAGTCACAGCCTTATTGTTTAATTATCTCATTAACTTACTTTAACACAATTTAGAGAGGGACCATATGTATTCTGAGCAGATTTAACTTTGGGGATTATACTGTGTATATACACTGCGTTCCAAATTATTATGCAATTGACATATCAGTAAGATTTCAGTACAATAAACATTCAGATTTGAGTTTTTCTAAGAAAATGTTTGTTTGTTTATTTCTCCATGTCTTTTTAGATAACTGGTATCAATCTCAGACAAAATAATTTGCCAGATCTATGGAAACCCTACTTAGAGGTTGTTCCACATTATTAAGCAAGTCACAGTTCTCATGCAATATGGAGAGGAAGAATGAACTTTCTGAAGATGAAAAGCATGAAATGGTGCAATGTTGTGCAAAAGGCATGAAAACAACTAATATTGTGTGAAACTGAAGGGAGATTATCAAATTATCATAAGATTTGTGAGTGATTTAGAGCACAGCAGAACTCGGTCAGATAAAGGCTTATTAATGAAAGTTCCTGTCAAAAAAATTAATTGTATTAAAAGGGCAGCTATAAAAAAGCCAGTGTTGAGCAGCAAACAGGTATTTGAAGCTGCTGGTGTCTCTGGAGTCTCAAGAAGCTCTCCATGCAGGCTGGCAGTTGTGCGTAAAGATGCATTTCAGCCATCACTAACCAAACCTCACAAAGAGAAACATTTACAGTGGCTGTAGAAATACATGAAGACTCATTTTTAAATAGTTTTATTCACTGACTAATGCCGTACTACAATGGATGGTCTAAATGGATGGATTTCTGGATGGTTGGTGAATGACCACCACGTTCCAACAAGACTGTGACGTCAGCAAGGAGCTGGTGGGTGATTATTTGGGCTGGAATACTGGGAAGTGAGATGGAGGGTATTAAAATGACTTTTGCAAGATATGTGGAGCTCATAACTGGCCATTTTCAGCTATGGTATAAAAAGGAGGATAGTGCATAGTACAATGCACTATTGTACAATGCACTATGCACTATCCCATGCTGCAAAAAAACACCACAGCAATAAAACTGTTTGAAAATGTATTTGTACACCCACTGTAAATGTTTCTCTTTGTTAGGTTTGGTTAGTGGTGTCTAAAATGCATCTTTACGCACAACTGCCAGCCTGCATGGTGAGGCTCTCAAGACTCCAGAGACACCAGCAGCTTCAGATACCTGTTTGCTGCTCAACACTGGCTTTTTTTTATAGCTGCCCTTTTAATACAATTAATTTTTTTAATAGGAACTTTCATTAATAAGCCTTTATCTGACCGAGTTCTGCTGTGCTCTAATCACTCACAAATCTTATGATAATTTGATAATCTCCATTCAGTTTCACACAATATTAGTTGTTTTCATGCCTTTTGCACAACATTGCACCATTTCATGCTTTTCATCTTCAGAAAGTTCATTCTTCCTCTCCATATTGCATGAGAACTGTGACTTGCTTAATAATGTGGAACATCCTCTAAGTAGGGTTGGCAAATTATTTTGTCTGAGATTGATACCAGTTATCTAAAATGACATGGATAAATAAACAAACATTTTCTTAGAAAAACTAAAATCTGAATGTTTATTGTACTGAAATCTTACTGATATGTCAATTGCATAATAATTTGGAACGCAGTGTATATTGTAAAATGTAATTTATTCCTGTGATCATTCAGCATCATTACTCCAGTCTTCAGTGTCACATGATCCTTCAGAAGTCATTCTAATATGCTGATTTGCTGCTCAAGAAACATTTCTGATTATTATCAAAACAGTTGCAATATGTTACACACATTTTTCTGTCTCAGGAGTATCTGAACAAGCATCAGAACTGGCTGTCGGGTTTGTCTCAGCACACGGGTCTGGCGATGGCCACCGAGAGTATTCTCAGCTTCGCGGGATACAACCGTCAAAGCACGACGCTGGGGGTGAGAAAACACGCCCTATTACCCAGAGTCCCTCTAACAAACACACGTCCTGGTGGTAACCCATGCTGTGCTCTTATGGTAGATGGTTACTGAGATTGTAACTGAGGTTTTTGGGCAGATTAAGGTAAGACGGTGGCGAGTCTTTAGAATAAAACCATCAATCATTTTATAAGGAAGCCTGAAATTACTGATTAATGCCACAATGAAAACACATATTGAAATCACTAAATTCAAAACATCTTTGAAGATTGACAGAACATCATTTGATCATGATCATAGATGCACTTCACTGTGACGCATGAATGATACTCTGACAGATCATTTATTTATTTGTCAAGTCAGTTTTATTTATATAGCTCTTTTCATAATGCACATTGTTTCACAGCATCTTTAAAGATAATGTTTGCAGCAATAATACGTTATTCTCAGCTTGTTTAGCAGTAAATGCATACAGCAATTTATGTGTATTTTATGTATGCATTGAACCAAATGGCCAGGGGCCTCGTTTATAACCGGTGCGTACACAAAACAGGCCCTGGAAGAGCCGTACGCCACTTCCTATGCTTAAGTTGTGATTTTTAAAAACAAACTTGATGGGAAAATCTGTGCAGATTTCAAAATTTGTGCAGTTTTTAGAATCTGTGTCCTTCCACACCCGTAAGACCTTCGTTCATCTTCAGAACACAAGATATTTTTGATGAAATCCGAATGCTCAGTGAGGCCTGCATTGACAGCAAGATAATTAACACTTTCAGATGCCCAGAAAGCTACTAAAGACAAAACAGATCATGTATCTACAGTGGTTCAACCTTAATGTTATGAAGCGACGAGAAAACTTTTTGTGCACCAAAAAAACAAAATAACGACAATATCTAGTGATGGGCGATTTCAAAACACTGCTTCATGAAGCTTTACGAATCTTTTGATTCGAATCAGTGGTTCGGAGCGTGTATTAAACTGCTAAAGTCACATGATTTCAGTAAATGAGGATTCGTTACGTCATAAGTGTTTCGAGATTTCAATGGTTAGCGTGGATGAATATGCATATGCAAATGATATGCAGATGAGGATATACAGTGCTTCCCACACATAGACTTTACTTGGGCGTGCCGCCCAGGTATATTTGGAGACACATTTTTGCTTTAATTATTTTTATCCTCTTATACTTTTATATCCGTGCAAGATAATGAAACCATCCGCGATCGATAAACTAGTCGTTTCATACCTGCTCGTTATGTGTGCGTCAGAACTGTTTACTCCTGCTGACATTCCAATGGGCGCTGCATTTTGCAAAGTCACTAGGCGGCGCTGTTGCGTGTTCTACAAGCTCGCGCAACAGCGCTTCAGTCTGCTTCAAAGTGATTCTCAATCAATGAAAAGCGCAGATTTATGCCAAGCGATTGCTAATGAACTCAAGTTGATGAATTATTACAAAGTCTACTTCATGGCCTTTATATAAAATGTTTTATACGGTTGTAAGAATCTGAAGGATCAGCCTGCAATAGTACAGACATTTCAAAATAAGAGTCCCGGTGTATTTCAGGCTTGTTTATAATTAAAAGTCACACGCTAAGTTTTTTCTTTTTCTTTTGGGCATTATTGGTATTTTGGTTACACAATAAATTGTATTTAATTTGATTTCCATTTAATTCATAGTAAATTATTGTAGTCTCCCCCACAGGAAGAAAAGACTAAGAACATTATTTGACACATATATTATTCATTTTATAAATTTTACTAGTAAAATCTGTGTCCCATTCACTGAGAGAGACAATATATGACAGCAAGGAGAACATAGGAAAATGTGAATCATTTAAATGCTGTAATTTTGCATAATTTACAATGCATAATAATGCATAATATTAGTATGTAATTAAATGTAATATGCTATGTAATTAAAATTAATTTCAATAAATAAAAATACTGTTAAAAATCACACATTATTTGTTTGTCACATGTAGTAGACCATTTTTGTGCCGTGGATAATAGGAGGATTTTTCACCCGGCTACCACCGCAAGTATATTTCAATCCTGTGGGAAGCACTGATATGCATAGTAAAACTACGTGTTGTAATCTCCATATATGGTGATTTTTTTTGTTTTTTGTGCAGCTCATACATGGTTTTATAAATCTGAAATCTTTTGTGCATACGCAGAATCTAGCTTTTGTGCGTACGCACACTTTTAAGATGAAATCTACATAAAGTTTTGTAAATGAGGCCCCAGGTACATTAGTATTCAGTATATAACAATGTATGAGGTACTGTATCCCACAATGCACTGCATATTTGACCTTAATGTGGACTCTAATGCATTAAAAACATTAATCATATGAACTGAAACAGTGTGAATTGGGAAGACTGTTACATTAATGACTTTTCACACTTCACTACTTAAAGGGTTAGTTCACCCAAAAATGAAATTTCTGTCATTTATTACTCTCCTCATGTCATTCCACACCCGTAAGACCTTCATTCGTCTTCAGAACACAAATTAAGATATTTTTGATGAAATCCGAGAGGTATATGACTCGACATGAGGGTGAGTAATTAATGATTGAATTAATCCTAACCCTTTAAAACTAACCTGATGTTTCTGACCGGATCTAATCAAAATGTAATACTCCCATCTAACTTTTCAACTGCATAAATTGATTATTCCTGCAGTAACACTTCATAATTATTCATTAGCACTGTTGTGTTCATATTATGTTAATTTGGTCTTTGTTGTATTTGTTTTTTTTGTTGCATGGTATGCGCTCTGATATAATTTTGCAGCATGTCTGCGTATCATTTGGTTGTTTTGTCATTGTCTTTATTTGTGCCGTTACATCATTACGTCTCTGCTAACCCGCTGGGCTGATAACTCATCTGTGTGTGTGCTGTGATTGGTTGGTCCTGGGTTTGGTGGGTGTGGCCTGCCGTGTGTCCCTCCCCCTCGCCCCAGGCAGCTTTTCCTCAGGTCAGTGCCTTCAGTTGCTTTGTCTGTAACTCATGTTTCATTTATATACCTACAGTATATTATGTTTTCATCATAGCGGTCGAGCGGTCAGTCCTGCTGCTGCACCTCACAGGACGCCTGATGCTTTATTTACAGGGGGATGTTTTTAACTGTGAGAGACTAAATCAGTTTCCATCATCTCCAGGTTACCCAGCTGACGGAGCGGCCCACCTGTGTGAAGAAGGATTATTCCAACTTCATGGCGTCACTCAACCTGCGGAACCGTTACACCGGAGAGGTAAACACATTTAATAAGGTGTTTCTGAGTGAATCTCATGACAGGAACATATTTCCAGCTCATTTTTCACAGAAGACTAAAATCTTATTATTTTACATAAAGAACATCTATTTTTAGGACCAAAAGGCACAAAAATATATTTATTTAATTTTGGGTTTTAATTTTAATTTAATTAATTTATTTTATTTAATTTAATTTAATTTAATTATTTGCATTGTGACAATAGTTTTTTCACAGTAAATTAAAATAAAAAAAATAAAAAATAACATATTCTTATTATTTTCCATAAAGAAAGTCTATTTTTAATTTTTTTAATTTTAATATATTAATTTATTAAAAATAAAGTACTTTAATTAATTAATTATTTTTTATTTATTTGCATTGTGTCATATGTTTATTTTTCACAGAAAATTCAAATAAAGAAATAAGAAATAACATAACATATTCTTATTATTTTCCATAACAAGTCTGTTTTAGGACCAAAAGGGACAAAAATATGTGTATTTAATTTTATATTTTAATTTTAATTTTTATTTATTTTTTTATTTCAATTTTTATTGTTATTTAATTTATTTCAATTTAATTAATTAATTTATTTTTATTTATTTTATTTTATATATTATATTATTTATTTTAATTATTTGCATTGTGACAATTATTTTTTCACAGAAAATTAAAATTAAGAAATAACATATTCTTATTATTTTCCATAAAGAAAGTCTATTTTAAAACCAAAAGGAAAAAAAATATATTTATTTAATTTTTTTTATTTTAATTTATTTATTTATTTATTTATTGTTATTTTATTTATTCAATTATAATTTAATTAATTAACTTATTTTTATTTATTTGCATTGACAGTTATGTTTTTCACAAATTTAAATAAAGAAATAACATTCTCATTTTTATTTAATTAATTAATTATTTTTTATTCATTTATTTGCAGTGACATAATTATGGCAATTAAGCACAGCTTTACTCCAAATTCTCACTACTGAAACAAAGAAAAAACTTCTCATTCTTATTCTTCAATTTAAATAATATATTATATTTTGCCTTGAAGCCTTTATGCATTATAGTAGTTTTTGTTGTAGTGCTTAATTTATGCAGATTTTACATTAAAAAAATATTGTGTTAGGACTGGATGAGAATCTAACGATAATCTCCACTGAGAATAATGAGAATTACAAACTCAAAATTAAAACATCTAGACACATTACAGTAAAAAGAATATTTTTGCATTATGAGGAAAATGCGCTTTATTGTCATAAATATTAAATAGTATTTAAAAAGGCTCCATTTTCGTACCTTCCACTTTATTTTTTGGGTGAAATATGATTTTGTGTCCGTAAAGCAAGAGTGCATCAATTGATGTTGTGTGTGTGTGTGTGTGTGTGTGTGTGTGTGTGTGTGTGTTGAGGTTGCCGGGATGCTGCATTTTGCCGAGGCGACGCACAGCGAGTCGAACCTCAGCAAACTGATGATCTCTCAGATGAGCAACGCTCTGGACGCCAAAGACTCGGACGCCTTCATGCAGAACATGTTTAAGATGACCGCGCTGTTCATCAGCACTAAAGGTAGCACACACACACCATCACACCCTCCGTGTCCAGTGCAGGTCATGCTTGAGTGACACACAATCGTCTCCGTCTCAGACTGCGATCTTCAGCTGCTGCATCACCTCTGCTCGTCTCCTCTGAAGATGTTCACGGAGCAGGGCATGGAGACGGCCATCGCCTGCTGGGAATGGCTGCTGGCAGCTCGCAGTGGAGCTGAAGTCCAGGTAACTGTCGTCACTGTAACGGCTATAACACATGCTGTGAAAACACTGTGTTCATGACGTGTGTGTGCAGTTCATGCGTGAGATGGCGGACGCCTGGCAGATGACCGTCAAGCTGAAGATGGGCTTGTTCTCGGAGACGGAGTCAGAGGCCGATCCGTTAGCCGCTTCAGAAGAGAGTCAGCCGCTGCCTCGTCCACCCAACGTCACACCGCATTCACTCTGGATTGAGGTCTGCACTCTTACTCTTACTGTTTATATAGTATGCATACAGTGTGTCAAGTCACTTTTATTAATATAGTGCTTTTCACATTGTTGCAATATATTTTAGCTGGATAGCTAGAGGAAAACTGGCTCCGAAATCTTTCTTAAAAGTGTTTTGTTTGTTTTTTTCCCCTCCAATAATCAACATCAAATGGAGTTTTTCGTTTCTTGGCTTTGGTTTTTACACTAAGGTTGTTTTCAGTCTTTAAATGCTAAGGACCCCCAAATATGATCATCCTTTTATGTAAAAGGCATCTATCTTTTATAAACACCAAATATATACAAAAATTAATATTATAAATCAAAAATTTGCTTCTATTAAGTTGCATTATTATTTTTTCTATTCACAATAGTAATGTTCTGTTAAATGCATTAATTAATTTTAATCTTTATTTATTTATATTAATATATTTTTTATTTTAATCTAGCTTAATTCATTTAATAGATTAATAACTGTTTTAATAATTTTTATTTATTTATTTTTTCTAGATTTTCTCACACAACCTCCTATGAGGGACTCCATCCTAAAACTTCTTTTTCATCTCTCTTTTATAAACACCCATTTTATACACCTAAAAATTGTTTGTTTTAAGTTAATTATATTTTTTCTCTAATAACTCTAGGAATGTACTGTTAAATGCATTATTTGTTTGTTAATCACTTAATTCATTTATTTAGTTTAGTTTGCTTATTATATTATATTATATTATATTATATTTAATATATGTATTGTATTATATATTTTTTAGTTATTTTGTATTTTAATTTAATTTATTTAATTTATTTTAATTTAGCTTAATCATTTATTTATTTTAGTTTGCTTATTATATTATATTTTATTATATTATACTATATTTGATATATTTTTTATTTTATTATAGTTTTTTTTTTTAATCTAGCTTAATTAATTTAAATTTTAATTTAATTAATTTATTTATTTTAGTTTGCTTATTATATTATACTATATTATTATATTTATTGTATTATATTATATTATTTTTATTTAGTTATTTTGTGTTTTTTACAGTTTTATTCTAGCTTAATTAATTAAAATTTTAATTTAATTAATTTGGTTTATTTTAATTTAGCTTAATTAATTTATTTTAGTTTGCTTATATTATATTATACTATATTATATTTAATATATGTATTGTATTATATTATATTATTTAGTTATTTTGTATTTTAATTTAGCTTAATTAATTTATTTTAGTTTGCTTATTATAATATATTATATTATATTATATTTAATATATTTATTGTTTATATTTTATTTATTTATTACAGTTTTAATCTAGCTTAATTACATTAATATTACTATTTTAATAATGTTTTAAATTCATTTATTTATTTTAGTTTGCTCATTATATTTTATATTATTTATTTATTTATTTAGATTTTTTACAAAACATTTTTTCTAGACTTTCTCACTCATCCTCACATGAAGGACCCCCATAAACTGTTTAAATGTTATACATAGTTTCTTTTAAGTTACATTACATTATTATTTTATTTATTTTAATGTAATTTTATCTTCTGTATTTAATAGATTAATTACTATTTTAACCACATTTTATTTATTTTACTTTAATTTATTTTATTATTATTTTTAGGTTTGAACATAAAGCAATATGTACTGAATAGCAAACCTCAACTCAAAACTCAACTCTAAACTGCTCAAACTGCTCCTTATTTAATCAAACATTCAAATGCCAAAACACAAAAACAAAATAAAAGATGATAATGTAATGTGGACATGACAACAGTGTAGTGTACCACTGTTTATATACTATTTTTATAAAAGAGTAAGCAGTATACAGCGTAGCTACTGTTTAGTATGCAGTCGACTATTTCATTTTGAAAACAACATGTCATTTCATTCCTCACATGAGTGATTGTTGTGTTTCTGTGTGTGTGTTTAGTTTCTAGTGCAGAGATTTGAAATCGCCAAGTACTGCAGTGCGGATCAGGTGGAGATCTTCACCTTTCTCCTGCAGAGGGCGCTGTCCATCAGCGTCGGCGGACCCAAGAGCTGCCTGAACCGTCATGTAGCCGCTATAGGACCCCGATTCAGGTGATTTAAACACATTAATGAGAAAGTTTTACAGCATTTACATAATAAACTATTATTAGCTCATATCTGAATGTGCAGTATTAACACATGAGTAACATGTGGTACTGTTGTATTTAATATATAGTGTTGTAATTGTATTTTAGGCTCCTGACTCTTGGTCTCACTCTTCTGCATGCTGATGTTGTGACCAACGCCACCATCCGTAACGTCCTGAGAGAGAAGATCTACTCCACAGCCTTTGATTACTTCAGGTATGAACATCAACACCAGCAGGGGAAATATGATTTCTCGTTCAGACTGAATGTTTTTTGTGTGTGTTTTTCAGTGTGGCCCCACGATTCCCCACTCAGCCCGAGAAACGCCTGCGTGAAGACATCAGCATCATGATCAAGTTCTACGCGTGTCTGCTGTCGGATAAGAAATATCTCACAGCCATTCAGCTCGTCCCACCAGGTAACCAAACATCATTGACGTTCATATGAACGATCTTCAGGTCAAATCCACAAACATATGAACTGTTTTCAACACTGATAATAATCAGAAATGTTTCTTGAGCAGCAAATCATTATATTAGAATGATTTCTGAAGGATCATGTGACACTGAAGACTGAAAATTCAGCTTTGATCACTGGATATATATGTATTCACATAGAAAACAGCTGTTTTAATGTGTAATAATTAGGGCTGTCAAGTGATTAAAATTCATCTAAATTATTAATATAATTAATCGCACATCAAATTTGACTGAGAGATTACTCCTAAAAGATAATTTGAAGTCATTATTGTGTTAAATGAGAAAAGCATCAAATAGACATTATAAAAAGTAGCTTTAGAAAAGAAAATATTTTATTTGATTCAAAAGTAAATGATTTTTGGGTGAACTATCCCTTTATTTTCTTAATATGAAAAAAAAATGTATTATTTTTTTGTGAAATGATACTCTAAATCAGAAACTAAAACTGGCAGTAGGTGGCGGTAAATGTCTAAATGAGTGAGTCATTGAATCATTGATTCATTTGATTCATTCAGGAATGAAGTAAACGGATCATTGAATCGTTGATTCACCCAATTGATTCGCTCAAAACACGGATCAATTCAGAAAGGAAGCACTGCTGTGTGTTGCTCAGAGATGCACAACAGTTCTGCTCTGGCTTTATAGGTAATATTTTCATTGGCAAAACTGTGCAAAAGCAGACAATATTTATTGTGTCTAAAATATATATATATATATATATATATATATATATATATATATATATATATATATATATATATATATTATTTATTGAACTGTTGTATAAAATCAGTATCGCATTTGCACTCATGATATTCAGGACAAAAACAGCACTAGTGTGATATTGCTTTAACAATATCATGATATAAATATGACACAAAAACTATACAGGGGCATTTTTTCCTCAATATCTTGACTTTTCGGGGCATATAACTGCATTCTATAAGCTTCATGTTCAGACGTCTATGTAGGTGTGGGGCGGGTGCGTTAAAGGTGCAATATGTAATATTTTCTGTCCGCTAGAGGTCTATTCAAAACAAAGGCGTAGCTTGATGATGCCAAGTTTGAGCGCAGAATCTTGGGATATGTGGTCTCCACATCACAGGAAAACAATCAGGATTGGACTCGGGAAGAAATCATGTTCATGGATGAGATTATTAACGTTACTGTAGTGTGAAGCAGAGCAGGAGCGAGTGTTGTGGAGCTGAACGAGGAGCTGGAGCGATTGATCAACACACGCCTCACGAGCAGCGGGACTTTTATTATGACACAGTCGCCGGCGCCGCTTTTCCGGTCATGAGTATGAGGTAACGCAGCTCTGTTTATCATATTAGATACATTTGAGAGTGTTGAAAATGATGTTATAACGTTACTCTGTGCGTTCGCTCGGCGGCTGCTGTGAGACACTGTTACACACTGCAGTAAGATAGATCGATTTTACAATATCATATTAAATGCTGGATGATTGTGTTGATAAATGGCATGCTATTAATTTTAAAACGTATTGTATGATGGAGAAAATGCTGTATTACTGTTACTAAAAATAAAGCTGCATCTGATTATGCTATGTTAGCTACTTCACAAAATAGTGTTTTTCTCTGAGCCGTGGTAAAGCATGGTACTCGCAAAACATCAAGAAAATTAGATTTAAACAATAAGACTAAACGTGTTGAGCTATATAACAACAATTAGTTTTCTGTCTATAAATATATCAAAACAGTTGTTCCCTTGTCTATTAAACCATGTAAATATTAAAGCGTCTTTGGTGTTTTCATGGTTTCTACAAAATAAAACGGGAAAGCGAGGGTAACGCGGGCATGACGCAACTGACAGGCGACTCCTCACATGTCCCGGAGCCTTGGATAAAATAGCAATTTTCTCACGATTTACAAATAGTTGGAAACATTTGGGATATTGTAAGTACTCAAGTGAACAAAATATATAACACTGGCCTAGAGGTTTTTGGATATTTTACTGCAAAAATCTTACATATTGCACCTTTAATAATAGCCCTAATAATAATATTTCACAATATTACTGATTTGACTGTATTTTTGATCAAATAAATGGAGCCTTGGTGAGCAGAAGAGACTTAAAAACTAAATTTGGGGTCAGTAAGATTTTTTTTTTGTGTATATATTGAGTGGTAATGACAGTGGTGTGTGTGTGTGACGTCAGATCCTCAGGACGTGTCTGTGAACAGTCTGTCTGTGATGGCGGTGACGGACTCCAGGAGCAGTCTGGACGCGGCTGTGGGCTCCAGACAACAGGCCGGTCAGGGCTGGATCAACACGTACCCGCTGTCCAGCGGCGTCTCCACACTCTCCAAAAAATCAGGTCCTCGCCCCATTTCTTTCTCTTTTTTTATAGAGGGGACGGATTGGAAACTGCATCACAGCTCAATGGGTCTGCTGTGCCAGTCCTTCTCTTTTTCCTAAGGGATTTTTTTCTCTCTCTCCCTCATGCTGTTGTTGTAGCATCATTGTCCATCTCTTTATCTTTAAACCACATAAAATACACTACCAGTCAAACTTGACTGTTGAAAATTGACAATTCTTGCTTTTATGGAATATTGCAGTATTTATTATAAATGATTTATCTGTTCACATCATTTGTTTAAATTCATGTTCCTCCTAATCTTGAATCAGAATATCTTCCCCTCCCTCTTGCAGCATCTCTTCTCTTCTCTGATGATGAGGGCGGGGCAACCTGTCACTCACATGAGATCCACCAATAGCAAACCACCACTATCCAATCAATTCCCCACAGACAAAATCAAGCCCCGCCCTACATTTGTTCTTGTTTGAGAAGCGTTTCACTCGGATATACGGCACAATAGGGATGAAATAACTAGCAAAACTTCCGTTTCATGCTAACTCTAATGTATTGTCCACATGTTAGATTAATAATAAATTGATGAAAACTCTTATATATTATATTCAGTAAATAAATTTCTACATATAAACTGGGCCTATTTGTCTACAAAACTAAGCAGAAGCCTTTAGATCAAAAGGAGTTTTAAGATTATGAGCAGCATAAATTCAGTCATGTGTGTCCAAACTTTAGACTGCTAGACATCATATTAAATTCTCGTCTCTTGTAGGTTTGTCAAAGAAGACGAACAGAGGAACACAGCTGCACAAATACTTCATGAAGCGCAGAACGCTGCTGCTGGCCCTGCTGGTGAGATTACAGCATCAGTTATCGGATTATTAAAACTGACCAAGATTAATATGTGTGTCTTTAGTCTAAATACTGCTCGAGATATCATTCCTGCATCCCAGTGTGCGCACTATCCATCCTAAATAGTATGTGAGATTAGAATAAGTGTGTCCCAAAGCATAGTATGTTGAAAAGCGTACTACTATTTTAGGTAGATTTTCAGTGCAGATCTGGTGTAGTGACAAATTTGGTCATTTAGCCATTATATATATATAATGGCTAATATTGCCCACAACCCATTGCACTTTGGAGGAGGATTCAGTTCAGAACTACAAACACGAATAAAAAGTGTTAAAAAAAAACTACAAACATGGCAGATGTGCCAGTGTGACAAGATGATTAACAGGCCAGTTTACGGTGACAGGATGCGTGTAACTATGCAAAAGCATCTGTTAAAAAGGCAATTTTATGACATGATAGTATGTCTACTTTTTTGCTACAAACACAAAAGTATGTACTTTTTCTTTTCAGAAAGAGGATATACACTACCAGACAAAAGTTTGTAAACATTACTATTTTTAATGTTTTTGAATGAAGTCACTTCTGCTCATTAAGGCTGCATTTATTTCATAATTAAATACAGAAAAAACAGTAATATTGTGAAATATTATTATAATTTAAAATTATGGTTTTCTATTTTAATGTACTTTAAAATATAATTTATTTCTGTGATGAAAAGCTGAATTTTCAGCATCATTACTCCAGTCTTCAGTGTCACATGATCCTTCAGAAATCATTGTAATATGATGATTTGATACTCAGTTATTATCAATGTTGGAAACAGTTGCTTAATATTTTTTTGGAACCTGTGATACTTTTTTCAGGTTTCATTAATGAACAGCATTTATTCAAAATATAAATCTTTTCTAACAATATAAATCTTTACTATCACTTTTTATCAATTTAACACATCCGTGCTGAATAAAAGTATTAATTTCTTTCAAAAAAAAGAAAGAAAAAAAATTACTGACCCCAAACTTTTGAACGGTAGTGTATATTGTTACAAAAGATTTCTATTTTAAATAAATGCTGATATTTTTTTAACTTTTTATTCATTTATTCATCAATGAATCCTGAAAAAAGTATCACAGGTTATAAAATAATATTAAGCAGCACAACTGTTTCCAACATTGATAATAAATCATCATATTACAATGATTTCTGAAGGATCATGTGACACTGAAGACTGGAGTAATGATGCTGAAAATTCAGCTTTGCATCACATAAAATAAATTATATTTTAAAGTATATTAAAATAGAAAACCATAATTTTAAATTGTTATAATATTTCACAATATTATTGTTTTTTCTGTATTTATTATGAAAGAAATGCAGCCTTAATGAGCATAAGAGACTTTGTTCAAAAACATTAAAAATAGTAATGTTTACAAACTTTTGACTGGTAGTGTACATTCAGGGCTTAGTATACGTAGGCGAATTGGGACGCAGCACATGACTTCTAGTAGTATGTGCTTAGTACATGATTAACCCGAATGAGCACTTGTGGTTTATTTCATTCGTTGATAGGCCAGTGAGGTGGAGCGTCTGACCACCTGGTACAATCCTCTGGGCAGCCAGGAGCTCCAGATATCAGCCGAACAGTCTGTGGAAACCAGCATCGCCAACTGGAGGTCAAAGTACATCAGCCTGACTGAGAAACAGTGGAAGGACAATGTTAATCTGGCGTGGAGCATCGCGCCGTATCTCGCCCTACAGCTGCCAGCCAGGTGACCGACTGTAGGCATTTATATTTTATGCATTCGATGACTGGCATTGCACTCAAGGCCTAGATTTATCCAATTACGCATTCCTCGAAAATCAAACCCATGATTTTGGCATTGCTAGCACCATGCGCTGCTGTTTGAGCTACAGGAATGAATGCAGTACTCTATTTACAGGTTCAAGAACACTGAAGCCATCTTCTCAGAAGTGACCCGCTTGGTTCGGTTGGATCCGGGAGCGGTCAGTGACGTTCCTGAGGCTGTGAAGGTGAACATCCAGAACCCAACAGAAATGAACGAGTAATAGACCTTAGTTGGTTACACAGTAAAATCCCCAGAGTTAAATCATGGTTAAATATGGTCCCTCTCTAAATAGTGTTAAAGTAACACTGAAGCAGAGTTAAAGTTAATGAGATAATTAAGCAATTAATAAGGCTGTTGTAGTTCTTGCCTGCGTCTCAATGTGCATGCTATCCATCCTAAATAGTATGTGACGTTAGTAATTTTCAGTACTATTTAGGGTGGATAGGGTGAATAGTATGCACATTGGGATGCAGGGTTTGTGCTTCTCTTTTCTTCAGTGATTCTGCTTGTTAACAGCAGGTGTTCATCACTACTGCACAATCATCACTTAATTAATTGCTTAATTATCTCATTAACTTTAACTCTGCTTTAGTGTTATTTTAACACTATTTATGTTCTCTGAGCAGAGTTGATTTAACTCTGGAGATTTTGCTGTGTAGGCACCATTTAATTTAATTTGACATTGAGGTACAGAACTACATTTTGTTCAGTAGGGCAGTGGTTCCCAAACACGTTCCTGGAGCCTCCCCAACACTGCATGTTTTCCATGTCTCCTCAATCAAACACCTGATTCAGATCTTCAGCTCATTAGTCGAGACTTCAAGACCTGAAATAGGTGTGTCAGATAAAGGAGACATGCAAAATGTGCAGTGTTGGGGAGGCTCCAGGAACGTGTTTGGGAACCGTCTTGTTTTCACAGTCTGTTTCCTGGAGTTTTTGTCCTCCTGGATATTTCTGAAATATATTAAGATGAACTAATTAAGGTAAAAAAAGTGATTAAAATTCTACATTTTTGGGCACTTTCAGGTACGGGTGTGCGATATTGACAAAAATTATATCTCGATATTTTCTGGGATATTCTAGATAACGATATTTTGATAAGAGTGTTTATTGAATTGGTACCTTGGCAGGTTTAGGACCGCCGTGGACAGATGTCCCCTAAAGTTTTTGATATTTTTCACATTCTGTGTGGTGATCAGTTCGCAGCAGTGACAGAAATGATCATTTCCAATAAGTTTAAATTAATTTTTACCTTTTTTGGGCATTTTTACCTTTATAAAGCCATTTTAAACTTAATTAAATGTATGCATCATCTTTTGTCATATTCTTACATTTAATCGATAAATAAATTTGCAATGCAAAGAAAACAGAAGTTGCGTCTGAAGTGGCATTTAGACACACTACACAGACTGTTTAATAGCTTTCCTGTAACTCAGTGGTTAGAGTGTGGCACTAGCAATGTCAAGGTTTCGATCCCAGGGATTGCACATACTCGGATACAAACGTATAGTATAATGCAATGTAAGTTGCTTTGGATAAAAGCGTCTGCCAAATGCATAAACGTAATACAGCTCAGAGGAACATGAATGCATTTATCCTGCAATTACAAATGCATAATTAATATTTTGATGTTTTAAACATAAAATGTTGAATATTGATATTTTGAAATGATTTTAAAAATGCAAAGATACTTTAAATTTGATATTAAAACTGCCAGCAGGTGGCAGCAAGCCACTGTTAATGAGTGAGTCATTGAGATTCAACTGATTCATTCAAACGGTTGATTCAGGAACGAAGCATTTGTCTCTCATTGAGTGAGTCATTGAATCATTCATTCAACTGATTTGTTTATTCAGTAATGAAACACCGCTCAGAGGAGCAATGCAGTCCTGTGGCTTGGTTTGAAACCATTTTTGTGGCTAAATAGAGCAAAAACAGCAATATTGTGTCTAAAAAGTAAGTCACTTAATATATGTATGCACTCTCTGGGTGTGTTTTTGTAAAGTGAGAGACACTTAATTTCAGATTGCACGTCGTTAAAACAACATTTACGTTATTATCGTAGATGATATATATCGCACACCCCTTGTTGCAGGACCTAAACTAAACACTTTTCCCTTATGCATTCATATAAATTTTAACCTAAAATCTTGCTGTTGAAAAAAATAAAAGTTCATGGACGCGTTATTCATTCACTACTCATAAACATTGTGCCCCCTCAAAAATACTGCCAGTTCCTTCAGTTTCTGCCTCATACAGGAACAATATTTGATTAATGTGATTTTGTGTCTCGTAACTGTGAACGTGTGTGTTTCCCGCTGCAGTTCTTGGTGACGTGGCACACGATTGATGCTGATTCTCCGGAGTTGAGTCACATCTTGTGTTGGGCTCCGGCTGACCCTCCCACGGGCCTGTCGTATTTCTCCAGCATGTATCCGCCGCATCCGCTGACCGCGCAGTACGCCGTCAAAGTCCTGCGCTCCTTCCCTCCTGTACGCCATCATCATCATCATCATCATCACTCCATACACTGCTTTATCTTGGGCATTCTGAGTGTCTTTATTAATGTATATTTTACTCTCATTCAACAGGATGCTATTCTGTTTTACATCCCACAAATTGTTCAGGCTCTCCGTTATGACAAGGTATAGTGTGTATGAAATTAAAAAAGTTAAAGTGCCCCTATTATGCTATTTTAAAGACTCCTAATTTTGTTTTGGATTCTCCTAGAATAGATATACATGCATCCAAGGTCCAAAAACACTTTAATTTTCTCATAATATCCACTGCAGCATCAGATCTTTTCTCAGTGTCTGAAACGGTTTGTTCGAGGATTCGGTCTCTCTAAACCCCGATTTGCATGTGCAAAGTTATATTTGTAAGGGTATAAATTAAGTTGCATGCATCATTTTAATATTTAGCAAAATTATAAATCATATGTAGTATATGCAGGACATATATTGCATTCTCTATTTTCTCTCCCTGACGTGTTGAGTGCACTTGTAAAACCGTGTGTGTGTAGATGGGGTACGTGAGAGAATACATCCTGTGGGCGGCACAGAAGTCTCAGCTTCTGGCACATCAGTTCATCTGGAACATGAAGACCAACATCTACACAGACGAGGAGGGACACCAGAAAGACCGTAAGCCATCTTCATCATCCTCAGATCAATGGATAGAGCTCCTCAGTGATGTTCATTCTGTGTTTTCCAGCTGACATCGGGGAGCTTCTGGAGCATTTGGTTGAAGAGATCATCGGCTCCCTCTCGGGTCCAGCTAAAGACTTCTACCAGCGCGAGTTTGACTTCTTCAACAAGATCACCAATGTCTCAGCCATTATAAAGTAATAGAAACCTGCCGTTAGCATCTGGTTCATTTTGACTCAAACATGATTTTTTTCCCAGAGAAATGCTAGTTAATGTTATAATATTGGACTAAAACCTACTGGCTTCACTCACACAGGGTATAATGATCACTTTTTTGGGATTTTTCCACCCCATGTTGTTACAACTGTGGTGTTCCCAGGTCAAAAATGACACATCTATAAAAAAATGCTTATAAATCTCTGGTTGTTTCATGTTATTGCCAAATACTGGATTAAATATTTTTTATCAATCAGTTCCAAAAAGAAATACAAAACCTGTGCTAACTGAAAGAAAACAAGTTGTTAAAAAGATTAAATCCAATATTTGATGATTTTACATCATAATAATGACAGATTTACAAGCAATTTAATAGGTTGGTCTTTTTTGACCAGGAACACCAAATTAGGTCATGGATTTTCAACAGCACAAGGGTTAAATAGGACTTAAAGGTGCAATATGTAAGAATTTTGCAGTAAAATATCCAAAAACCACTAGGTCAGTGTTATATATTTTCGTCACTTGAGTACTTACAATATCCCAAATGTTTGCAACTATTGGTAAATTGTGAGAAAATTGCAATTTTACCCAAGGCTCCGGGACATGTGAGGAGTCGCCTGTCAATGGCGTCATACCCGCGTTACCCTCGGTTTCCGGTTTATTTTGTAGAAACCATGAAAACACCAAAGACGCTTTAATATATTACATGCTTTAATAGACAAGGGACAGAAAACTAATTATTGTTATATAGCTCAACACATTTAGTCTTATTGCTTCAATCTAATTTTCTTGATGTTTTGTGAGTCTCATGCTTTACCACGCCTCAGAGAAAAACACTATTTTGTGAAGTAGCTAACATAGCATAATCAGATGCAGCTTTATTTTTAGTAACAGTAATACAGCATTTTCTCCATCATACGTTTTAAAATTAATACGTTTTAAATTAATTGCATGCAGTGTGTAACATTTCACAGCAGCCGCCGAGCGAACGCACAGATCAACACAATCATGTGTCTAATATGATAAACAGCATTTGACCGGAAAAGCGGAAGCGGTGCCGGCATGATATTGTAGGCGTGTTGAAATCGAGCTCCTCGTTCTATCTCCGTTGCTTCATACTACAGAGTTAATAATCTCATCCATGTGGAGTCCAATCCCTATTATTTCCACCGTCTGTGATGTGAAGATCACATGTCCCAAGATTCTGCGCTCAAACTTGGCGTCATCAAGCTACGCCTTTGTTTTCAATAGGCCTCTAGCGACCTCTAGCGGACAGAAAACATTACATATTGCACCTTTTAACAGATTAATTCTATTGGTTTTTATAAGAGTTATGTGGGTTTTATGTAATTTTTTTGTTTATTTTTATAATTCTTGCTTGTGTTGGTTTGTCGAGTCTTAGACAACAAAGCTTTTGATTTTGAAAACATGTCTAACGTCACTGAACGCAAACTCAAGATGGCGCTTTGTCCATTTTCTGTCTCATGTTTGAAGCTGAGATCTTCTCCATATTTCAGGCCCATTCCTAAAGGTGACGAGCGGAAGAGAGCGTGTCTGAGAGCTCTGTCCGATATCAAAGTCCAGCCAGGTTTGAATCTGTCTTCATCATCAGATCACATTGTTCTTGGCTGATATTACAACCACTTTTAGTGACAAAACCGTTCATTTGATGTTTCTCAGGCTGTTATCTGCCCAGTAACCCCGAGGCCATAGTCCTAGACATTGACTACAAATCTGGAACGCCAATGCAAAGGTACAATCACCACTGAAAGTGCCCATATTATGCTATTTTAAAGCTTCATAATTTTGTTTTAGGTCTCCTACAACAGGTTTACATGCATACAAGGTCAAAAACACTTTCTCATAATATCCACTGCCTGAAACAGTTCGATCAAGGATTTGGTCTCTCTAAACCCCGCTCTGCTCTGATTGGTCAGATGGCCCAGTCTGTTGTGATTGGTCAGAAACCAAACACTCATTAGCATATCTGAACTTCAGCTCTGGATCTCTCTCAGCATCTCTCTCTCATGATGCTGTTGGTTCATCAATCTCATGCTTTGGAAGCGCATTTGATGTGGTTTAGATGCACAATAAAATCACATGACTGTGTGTTTTCTCTCTCAGTGCTGCAAAAGCACCATACCTGGCCAAATTCAAGGTGAAACGCTGTGGAGTGAGTGAACTCGAGAAAGAGGGTATGCAAAAAACATCAAATACGTATGCAAGTAGATGATTAATCACGAATGCATAGCATAATAACGGATAAAAAATAATTTTAGACATTTAAGATGAAAGTCTGAGGTATTATGGTGCCTTTTAAGCAGTCGAACACATCAAGTTTTACACTCACTTCTGTGTTTTAGGTTTATTGTGTCGCTCGGACTCACTGGATGAAGCTCAAAGCGGAGAAGACGCTCAGAAGATCTGCTGGCAGGCGGCCATCTTTAAAGTCGGAGACGACTGCAGACAGGTATCAGTTTCACATTGACGTCTCATGTACTTTGTTTTTGTCCCTTATTAGTTTACATTTCAGCTATGAAATCTGATTGGCTGAATAGCACATCATCATTATATACTAATGCACATACAGGGGAATTAACTATCATAGTTTGTGAAATAAGTGATTATTGTGTGAATGTTAACAAAGGCTTGTTTATTGAACATTGGCATCTTTTTAAGCATTTTTCTATTGCATCCAGTTCACATTTACAATTTTTAAATAAATAAACAGAACAGAAACATGTATGTAATATAAATCAACTGATGCTGACAACATTTTTAGAAAACATTAACAAATGCATTGTATTTAAATATGCATTTTGTTTAAATCACATTTAACAAATGTAATATATTTAAGTGGAAAAGGTTTGGTTTAGTCCTTTTTCTAATTTTCTTCCTCCAGGACATGTTGGCTTTGCAGATCATCGGTCTGTTTAAGAACATCTTCCAGCTGGTGGGACTCGACCTGTTTGTTTTTCCTTATAGGGTGGTAGCGACAGCACCAGGGGTGAGTCATTTTATTTTATTTTATTTTATTTTTTTGTTTATTTTTTATATTTGTATTTTATATGCTTGCTTTAATTTTTATTTAATGTTTACTTAAATTTTATTTAAAAATTTTATTTTATTAAAAAATAATAAATAAATTCATAAATTATTCTAAATTTTATTTTAAAATAAAAAATTAAATAATGTTTAATTTTTTTATATGGATAAACTTTGTTTTTGGTGTAACCGTCCTGTGTTCGTCCCGCAGTGTGGCGTCATCGAGTGCATCCCAGACTGTAAGTCCAGAGATCAGCTGGGACGACAGACCGATTTCGGGATGTACGATTATTTCCGTAACCAGTACGGAGACGAATCCACTCTGGCCTTCCAGAAGGTGAGAAAAGCCTCAGTCTCTTGTTTTTAGTGAACACTGTTGATGTCAGTGTTTCTCAACCAGGAGTCCAGCGTCCACTAGAGGGCGTCAGCAAACTTCTGCATGAGGATTTAAAATCAGACAAAACACACTTTAAAATGACTGTAAATAACTTATTTCCTATTTTAATTTTTTTCTTAATTTAATTATTTCTTATTTTGATTTATCTCTTTTTTTTTTAGCTAAAATTAATTAAATTAAAATAAGTAATAATTAATTAAATTAAGAAACACATTAAAATAGAAAATAAATTATTTTAGTTGTTCATAAAAATAAATTATTTCTTTTTTATGAACTTAACAAAAAAATAATTTTCTATTTTAATGTATTCCTTAATTTAATTATTTTTTATTTTAATTTATTTCTTTTTTTATGAGCTAAAACAACTAAAAAGCAAATTATTTTCTTTTAATTTATTTCTTATTTTAATGTATTTCTTTTTTATGGGCTTAAACAACTAAAAGTAATTTATTTTCAATTTTAATGTAATTTATTAATTTAATTATTTCTTATTTTAATGTATTTCTTTTTTATAAGCTTAAACAACTTAAAAAACTATTTATTTGCTATTTATATTTTTCTTAATTTAATTCACTTATTTCTTATTTTAATTTATTTATTTTTTTCCTGTTTCTTTTCATGTATTTTGTTTATTTATTTAATTATTTATTGATTGATTTATTTTTTGAGATCCAGGATTCCCACAGTCTTTGAAAGTGTGAAAGTTTTTTCTAGACCTGGAAAAGTCATGTCAATTAAAATAATTGTTTTATATGTAATATATTTGATCAGGTACTGTAGAAATTGAGGAAAAAAATATTATTCTTAATTCTTATCCAATAAATCAACAATGACTGTAAAAGTCATGCAGATTCTCTAGTTAAAAAGAGTAAGAACCCTGAAAAATGGCTTTTTTAAATTTATATAATGTTATTTAATATTTATTTAATATTAGGAGTGCCCATCAATTAAAATAAGTTTTTAAAACAAAACTTAGGGCTAGGCAGCCTTCAAATATGGTTATACATTTACTTTTTATGCATTTGCTTTTATCCGAAGCAAACCCAGCTGTGAAGGATGGAGTTGTGAAACACGGTTTTCAGTGGTTGTTTTTGCTCCGTCTCTCTGTCGTGTCTCCTGCAGGCGAGGTATAACTTCATCAGGAGCATGGCTGCGTACAGTCTGCTGCTCTTCCTGCTGCAGATCAAGGACAGACACAACGGGAACATCATGCTGGACAGACAGGGACACCTCATCCACATCGGTGTGACTCAAACCATCATAAAGCTCTGTTCTGTGTTTATCACGCGTGTTTCTAACGTGTGCGTTCGCTCCTCAGACTTCGGCTTCATGTTTGAGAGTTCTCCGGGCGGGAATCTGGGCTGGGAGCCGGACATCAAACTGACGGACGAGATGGTGATGATCATGGGCGGGAAGATGGAGGCCACGCCCTTTAAGTGGTTCATGGAGATGTGTGTGCGCGGATACCTGGCCGTCAGGTGAGATGTGTGTGTGAATTATGTATTTTAATGTGTCTGTTAGAAACTGAGGGACTGAATGATCTCTGTCGCACTCTAGGCCGTACATGGATGCTGTGGTTGCCTTGGTAACGCTGATGTTGGATACAGGATTGCCCTGCTTCCGCGGTCAGACCATCAAACTGCTCAAGTGAGTTTAAAGCAACTTCAGTGGAGCAGAAAGATGGATAACTTTGAGTTTTTATGTACATGCAAATGTCAGACTTATATTGGAAAAATGTACATTTTTGATAAATCAAGCTATGGAAGAACCATTTTTTGAATTGAAACACAAATCAATATACATTAACGTGTATTTGTTGTTATAAATTTGAGAATTATTACGAATGCATCATCATAGATGTCAAGAACATCTCCAGAAACACTTCAACAGGAACAGCAGGAGAACATGCATGCTTTGTGTGACGATCTGAAGTGAATCTTGTGTTGTAGGCAGCGTTTTAACCCTGGAGTGAGTGAGAAGGAAGCAGCGGCTTTTATCATCAAAGTCATTCAGAACTGCTTCCTGAGCAGCAGGTCAGTGTCTCACACACACACAAACACACTGAATGTACAGTAGGGGTGTAACGGTACACAAAACTCACAAACTGTTTTGAAACAGTGGTTTACTGAACAAATTTTTGTCTTTAAATATATTCAATTAAATTATAACAAGGTTTCATAAAGATAAAAAAATGTATCCTTATATAATATTAAAGGTTAACAGCTGAGCCCAAACTATTAGCCTAAATTCAATCGCTTTTTATTTTTAGATAAAATAATCAACACTCAAACAACAAATTTTATGCAAACATGTAAGCTGCACAACCTTCAAAACAGATTTATTTAAGCATACATTAAATGATCAAAACATCACTAACAGGTTAAGTCAAATATAATGAATATATAGGCTAATACAGTGCATATATTAAGCGAAAGAGTTCATTTCTCTGGTGAACTAACAGGCTGTGGACACTGAATGGCTTTTCTGAGGTAAATGCTACGTGACATATTGTTTACAAGCTGTTTTATTGACTTTCCACCGTTGAAACACAAAATAAGCGATAACAAGATATTATACGTTTCAGTAAGTTGTACTGTATCTTTCAACATGCCTTTAGATGTTCATTCATGTTTATTCTGTAACTAGTAGTCTTTTAAAGAGGAAGAGATGATCGCGTTCACTCACGCTCCGCGCCGGATGAACTGAAACGCCTGTACAGAGATCACGCCACATCAAAGCGCGTCAAAACGGCACTTTCTGTTTGAATTTCGTGGACAGAATTTTAAGGATGACACTTTGTTTCTTATCAAAAGTAACAAAACGCAGAGCTTATTGCGATTAATAGAAGGCCTTAATGTTGCAATGTAAGTGCATACGTGCACCGACCGAAAGCCCTGTACCGAAACGGTTGTTTGTTGTTTAGGGGTGTAACGAATACGTGTGCTGATACACCCCTAAACAGTACATGTATTCATCCCCCGAACGGTCACGGTACAGATGTCACGATTCGGTGCATACAGTCAGAAGACTGTGGCGCGTGTGGTAATGCAACTCTGTTTAGTAACCGCCACAACAGGAAAAGGAGCATAAAAATCTACGCACCAACCCAAAACAAGGGGTTGAGTCCGAAATCGCCCCTTATAACTTAATAGGGCACTGTTTGAGGGGACAGCTGTTTGTAGTGGCGTCCGAAACCATAATGGACGATATCGAGTGCTCATTCGTTATTTAAACGCATTCGAATGATTATTAAACAGCAGGTACAAACAATGCAAAAACGGCACTCAGTGTCCAAATTCACTCACTCGTTTTCATTCAATCCTTCAAGTAGAGTAATATAGGGAATAGTGAACAAGGGTATAAAGGGTGATTTTGAACACAGCTAAGTGTTCAGATGCACACAAGAGCTTGCTAGTAGCCTATGCGCTGTTTCAGTGAATTTTTGTGACGCGCTCCACAAACTTCACGTAGAGGAAACTGGGACGGCAGAAAGCGCATTCTGTTTTTCATGTCCGTGGGTTTAATCGACTAGCCTGGTAATACCAGACTCTGCTACTTCACTTTGCTTCGTAGACAGAGTCTGGAATGGCATAATAGAGAAGTGTTTTCTCTCTCGCTAGGGGGCGCTTGTCTGAAGTTTAAAATCATTGGTTACCTGTAAGCCAATCAGATACGTTTAGTTATGACGTATGTTATGCGCCTGTACAGCCGCATCGAAGCACAGACATCATGCATCGAACTCAAATCTATGATTGAACTTCCACTGTAAACCTGTTGTAAACACATGATGATGCGAGCGAAATACCGGAGTGAACATGGTATCCATAACAGAGCGAATTGCATCCCGTGTCTCGTTTCCCATTTCCGCGGTCGTTTCGGTTTTCGATTTCTCTAACCTACAATGTAAAACTCGGCGCTTAGCATCTACGTCACGGCTCTCAGCCCGCCCTCTGTTCGTTGATTGGCCCGGCTGTTTCCAGACCGGTGGCAAACAGAAAGCTCTGACGCTGTATCAGACTGAGTACAGAAGCGAAATGAAATTGAGCGGAAGTAGGAAGTCTGACGTAGTCAGGCTATTAATCGACCCCAAATAGCATGATATTTAACCAGGGGAACCCCACCAAAAAGCAGATTTTACCCCTCCAGAACGCGATTGGGATAGTTTTGAGTAGCAATTGGGCGGGGTTTGTTGTAAAAACCTGGCAACCCTGATTCTACGCACCGACCCAAAACAAGGCTGCATCCGAGCACCTAGGCAATGACTTGTAAGGCAGCGTTTGTGCATGAAAGCACCTCACGAGACTGATTTGAGAGAACTGTCACAGAATGGATAGCACAGGATTGTGGGATATCAAAGGCAGCGAAATATACATCTATGCTTCCTTCAAAAATCAATCAGATGAAGGTATCTCAGGAAACAGGAAGTGAAGCTAACACTGGATTCAGATGTGCCTTAATGCCTTCCTACCTTAAGTTGTGTCCTCCAAAGGCAGCATTTACAGTTTTCGGACACAGCCCAACTGTTCAGATGCACACTTCAGATATATACACAGAGTTTCGCTTAATTTTTGTGACACGCTCCACAAACTTCACCGAAAGGATACCAGGACGGCAGAAAGCGCAATCAGTTTTTCATGTCCGTGGATTTAATCGACCTCAAATAGCATGATATTTAGCCCCTGGAATGTGAATTTAACCAGGGGAACCCCACTAAAAAGCATATTTTACCCCACCTAGAACGTGATTGGGCTAGTTTTGGGATAGTTTTGAGTAGCAATTGGGCAGGTTTTGATGTAAAAACTTGGCAACCCTGATTCTACGCACAAACCCAAAACAAGGCTGCATCTGAGCACCTAGGCAATGACTTGTAAGGCAGCGTTTGTGCATGAAGGCACCTCACGAGACGGATTTCAGACAGACTTCTGAGGCAGTGTAACAGTTTAATGATCTAATAGCGTGAGCTTTGGTGAGAACTAAACATATTTAATTATTACAGTAGTCATTTCTCGCTAGAAATGACATCAAAAGTGGAAATGTTGGTCAAAAACGTACATTTACAGACAAACTGACCAGCAAACTCAACTTTCGGATGTCATCTTTATTTTTCTAGCTCAACTGTCACAGAATGGATAGCACAGAATTGTGGGATATCAAAGGCAGTGAAGTATACATCTATGCTTCCTTCAAAAATCGATCAGATGAAGGTATCTCAGGAAACAGGAAGTGAAGCTAACACTGGATTCGGATGTGCCTTAATGCCTTCCTACCTTAAGTTGTGTCCTCCAAAGGCAGCATTTACAGTTTTCGGACACAGCCCAAGTGTTCAGATGCACACTTCAGATATATACACATGTTCAAAAACATTAAAAATAGTAATGTTTACAAACTTTTGACTGGTAGTGTACATTCAGGGCTTAGTATACGCAGGCGAATTGAGACGCAGCACATGACTTCTAGTAGTATGTGCTTAGTACATGATTAACCCGAATGAGCACTTGTGGTTTATTTCATTCGTTGATAGGCCAGTGAGGTGGAGCGTCTGACCACCTGGTACAATCCTCTGGGCAGCCAGGAGCTCCAGATATCAGCCGAACAGTCTGTGGAAACCAGCATCGCCAACTGGAGGTCAAAGTACATCAGCCTGACTGAGAAACAGTGGAAGGACAATGTTAATCTGGCGTGGAGCATCGCGCCGTATCTCGCCCTACAGCTGCCGCCAGGTGACCGACTGTAGGCATTTATATTTTATGCATTCGATGACTGGCATTGCACTCAAGGCCTAGATTTATCCAATTACGCATTCCTCGAAAATCAAACCCATGATTTTGGCATTGCTAGCACCATGCGCTGCTGTTTGAGCTACAGGAATGAATGCAGTACTCTATTTACAGGTTCAAGAACACTGAAGCCATCTTCTCAGAAGTGACCCGCTTGGTTCGGTTGGATCCGGGAGCGGTCAGTGACGTTCCTGAGGCTGTGAAGGTGAACATCCAGAACCCAACAGAAATGAACGTGTAATAGACCTTAGTTGGTTACACAGTAAAATCCCCAGAGTTAAATCATGGTTAAATATGGTCCCTCTCTAAATAGTGTTAAAGTAACACTGAAGCAGAGTTAAAGTTAATGAGATAATCAAGCAATTAATAAGGCTGTTGTAGTTCTTGCCTGCGTCTCAATGTGCATGCTATCCATCCTAAATAGTATGTGACGTTAGTAATTTTCAGTACTATTTAGGGCGGATAGGGTGAATAGTATGCACATTGGGATGCAGGGTTCTCTTTTCTTCAGTGATTCTGCTTGTTAACAGCAGGTGTTCATCACTACTGCACAATCATCACTTAATTAATTGCTTAATTATCTCTTTAACTCTGCTTTAGTGTTATTTTAACACTATTTATGTTCTCTGAGCAGAGTTGATTTAACTCTGGAGATTTTGCTGTGTAGGCACCATTTAATTTAATTTGACATTGAGGTACAGAACTACATTTTGTTCAGTAGGGCAGTGGTTCCCAAACACGTTCCTGGAGCCTCCCCAACACTGCATGTTTTCCATGTCTCCTCAATCAAACACCTGATTCAGATCTTCAGCTCATTAGTCGAGACTTCAAGACCTGAAATAGGTGTGTCAGATAAAGGAGACATGCAAAATGTGCAGTGTTGGGGAGGCTCCAGGAACGTGTTTGGGAACCGTCTTGTTTTCACAGTCTGTTTCCTGGAGTTTTTGTCCTCCTGGATATTTCTGAAATATATTAAGATGAACTAATTAAGGTAAAAAAAGTGATTAAAATTCTACATTTTTGGGCACTTTCAGGTACGGGTGTGCGATATTGACAAAAATTATATCTCGATATTTTCTGGGATATTCTAGATAACGATATTTTGATAAGAGTGTTTATTGAATTGGTACCTTGGCAGGTTTAGGACCGCCGTGGACAGATGTCCCCTAAAGTTTTTGATATTTTTCACATTCTGTGTGGTGATCAGTTCGCAGCAGTGACAGAAATGATCATTTCCAATAAGTTTAAATTAATTTTTACCTTTTTTGGGCATTTTTACCTTTATAAAGCCATTTTAAACTTAATTAAATGTATGCATCATCTTTTGTCATATTCTTACATTTAATCGATAAATAAATTTGCAATGCAAAGAAAACAGAAGCTGCGTCTGAAGTGGCATTTAGACACACTACACAGACTGTTTAATAGCTTTCCTGTAACTCAGTGGTTAGAGTGTGGCACTAGCAATGTCAAGGTTTGATCCCAGGGATTGCACATACTCGGATACAAACGTATAGTATAATGCAATGTAAGTCGCTTTGGATAAAAGCGTCTGCCAAATGCATAAACGTAATACAGCTCAGAGGAACATGAATGCATTTATCCTGCAATTACAAATGCATAATTAATGTTTTGATGTTTTAAACATAAAATGTTGAATATTGATATTTTGAAATGATTTTAAAAATGCAAAGATACTTTAAATTTGATATTAAAACTGCCAGCAGGTGGCAGCAAGCCACTGTTAATGAGTGAGTCATTGAGATTCAACTGATTCATTCAAACGGTTGATTCAGGAACGAAGCATTTGTCTCTCATTGAGTGAGTCATTGAATCATTCATTCAACTGATTTGTTTATTCAGTAATGAAACACCGCTCAGAGGAGCAATGCAGTCCTGTGGCTTGGTTTGAAACTATTTTTGTGGCTAAATAGAGTAAAAACAGGCAATATTGTGTCTAAAAAGTAAGTCACTTAATATATGTATGCACTCTCTGGGTGTGTTTTTGTAAAGTGAGGGACATACTTAATATTTTCAGATTGCACGTCGTTAAAACAACATTTACGTTATTATCGTAGATGATGTATATCGCACACCTCTTGTTGCAGGACCTAAACTAAACACTTTTCCCTTATGCATTCATATAAATTTTAACCTAAAATCTTGCTGTTGAAAAAAATAAAAGTTCATGGACATGTTATTCATTCACTACTCATAAACATTGTGCCCCCTCAAAAATACTGCCAGTTCCTTCAGTTTCTGCCTCGTACATTAACATTTGATTAATGTGATTTTGTGTCTCGTAACTGTGAACGTGTGTGTTTCCCGCTGCAGTTCTTGGTGACGTGGCACACGATTGATGCTGATTCTCCGGAGTTGAGTCACATCTTGTGTTGGGCTCCGGCTGACCCTCCCACGGGCCTGTCGTATTTCT
>NC_063055.1:1552500-1575000 GCF_018812025.1 Megalobrama amblycephala | reverse complement strand
ATCAATGCAACTTTGTGAATAAGTGACTGAAATGAAAATTAAATCAAATAAATGTAAAATTATATAGAATATATTAAATTTTATGATTTTTCCTACATGAATGCATGCATAAATGAGTGATTGAGGTGAACATAATAAAAAAAATAAATGCAAAATATAAACAATATAGAAAGCCATAAAATGATGATTTTTCCAACATGAATGCATGCAAAATTGAGTGATTGAAATGAAAATAAATTTAATATTAAATGTAAAATAAATGTAATTAAATGTATAAAATAAGTGTAAAATAGACAATATAGAATAAAATAAAAAATATTTTTCCAACATCAATGCAACTTCATGAATAAGTGATTGAAATGAAAATTAAATCAAATAAATGTAAAATATAGAATATAATAAATCTTATGATTTTTCCAACATGAATGCATGCAAAATTGAGTGATTGAAATGAAAATGATATAAAATAAATGTAAAATAAAAAATATAGAATAGAATAAAAAATATTTTTTTAACATCAATGCAACTTCATGAATAAGTGATTGAAATGAAAATTAAATCAATTAAATGTAAAATATAGAATATAATGATTTTTCCAACATGAATGCATGCAAAATTGAGTGATTGAAATGAAAATAAATTTAATATTAAATGTAAAATAAATGTAATTAAATGTATAAGATAAGTGTAAAATAGACAATATAGAATAAAAAAAAAAAATATTTTTCCAACATCAATGCAACTTCATGAATAAATGATTCAAATGAAAATGAAACCAAATAAATGTAAAATATAGAATATAGTAAATTTATGATTTTTCCAACATGAATGCATGCAAAATTGAGTGATTGAAATGAAAATAAATATAATATTAAATGTAAAATAAATGTAATTAAATGTATAAGATAAGTGTAAAATAGACAATATAGAAAAAAATAAAAAATATATTTTTCCAACATCAATGCAACTTCATGAATAAGTGATTGAAATGAAAATTAAATCAATTAAATGTAAAATATAGAATATAATGATTTTTCCAACATGAATGCATGCAAAATTGAGTGATTGAAATGAAAATAAATTTAATATTAAATGTAAAATAAATGTAATTAAATGTATAAGATAAGTGTAAAATAGACAATATAGAATAAAATAAAAAAATATTTTTCCAACATCAATGCAACTTCATGAATAAGTGATTGAAATGAAAATGAAACCAAATAAATGTAAAATATAGAATATAGTAAATTTATGATTTTTCCAACATGAATGCATGCAAAATTGAGTGATTGAAATGAAAATGATATAAAATAAATGTAAAATAAACAATATAGAATATAATAAACAATTATGATTTTTCCAACATGAATGCATGCACCTGTATCTGCCCATGAGTGGCAGATTGTTATTTAGGTGCATTTAACAGTTGATTATCTGTGATTGTGCATGTCGTACCTTAGCGAGCAGCAGTAGAGTTCTGCTGGTGCGCGTGTCGGCGTGATGGTCTCTCAGCTGGAAGAGTTTGGGTGTCAGAATCGCAGGAGCGAACAGACGCAGGAAGAAAAAGCCACTGATGGCCAAATACTTCACATCCTACAAGAGAGAAACAGTGAGTATAACACCCGTCACACCTTCATCATCATCATCATCATCACTGTGAGGCTCTGATGAAGTCCTCACCTCATTCTCCGGTTCTGGAAACTGTTCCTCCACTCGTTTATGGAGCTGTTTGAACACGACCCTCATCACAGGAGGACACTGGGAAACTGAGTTCACGATGGCCTCCATGATGCTGGTCAGATACGTCTGCAGCAGCCCGACGCTGCTCTCTCTGACCTCTGCTTCCGACGCTGAGCCTTTAAATGATATTCGTCTGGAAAGAGAGTGCGTTTTTAGCAATGCTGGATCATAACTTTAGTAGCTTTCTGGACATTGAAAGTGTTAATTATCTTGCTGTCAATGGAGGCCTCACTGAGCCATCGGATTTCATCAAAAATATCTTAATTTGTGTTCTGAAGATAAACGGGTGTAGAACAACATGAGGGCAAGTAATTAATGACTTTTTGGGTGAACTAACCCTTTAAAGGTTAAATAATCATAAATGTTTCTTGAGCAGCAAATCATCATATTAGAATGATTTCTGAAGGATCATGTGACACTGAAGACTGGAGTAATGATGCTGAAAATTCAGCTTTGATCACTGGATATAAATTTCATTTTCACATATAAAACAGCTATTTTGAATTGTAATAATATTTCACAATATTCCTGTTTTTATAGTATTTTTGATCAAATAAACGAAGCCTTAGTGAGTCTTAAAAACATTAAAAAATCTTACCAGCCCCAAACGTCTGAAATGGTAGTATATATATAAATATTGCCTGAAACCTGCAGAGCTTTTGTGCTCACTGACATTTCACATGTGGCGAAATCACGCTATACATAGATCTGAAAGCCAAACTCCACCATAAGAGGCAAAGTTTGTCAAGTTCACTGCTGTTCCCTGGCAACACGTCTCTCCTGCAGTGATTTCCCCCGATCACGGCTAATGATATGCTCCACTGTTATGTATATGATCTCACACCTGCAGCGATTGAGGTCAATCTTGCAGGGATCCAACTCGATGTACTTCCTTTCCTCAAAGATCCGGTTGATAATGGGCTTCAGAACCTCATGTAGATACAGCATCCCGACAGCCTGACACACACACACACACACACACACACACACCAAACCCTCTTACTACACACTCTGATATAAACACAAGATTATATTTGAGATATTCACACACCTTCATGAACTGCTCCATAGCTTTAGATGCCAGTGAGTTGGACCGGAAGAGAGTGTTTGGATCTGCTATTGGGGAGAAACAGAAAACAACTTCTGTCAATGTGTTTCTCAAGCGTGTTTCTCAAGCGTGTAAAATAAAGAAAACTAACATGATGCGTGATCTCTCGTCTCCCTCTGAACGAAGTCCAATCTGATAGTTCTCAGCATAATTTTTACATAATTTTGAAGCAAAAACTCTAGTCTACAACCTCCAATACCCAGAAGTCTTGTGAACACAGATTTAATATACTTTTTTTGGGCTTATTTCAGTGACTTAAGTTTTTTGTTTTTTCAATAACCACGCATAAACATTATTCCTTCAAAAACACAAACATGTACATACATGTTCCTCACATATTATGGTAGCCTAGTTTGTGCTGAATACAGTGTAATGACACTTTTGTCATTAATATGTTTATGAACAACTGAAAAAAGCACAAACGTCAGGGCATGTCAAAACTTCTCCAAGCCCCAAATCAGCCTCAGACTCCAGAGGGTTAAAGTCTATATACCTTCCTCATGCACTAAAGGTTGAATATATGCATTTTCTTGTTATGCATGAAATACTTGAATATAAATTTGTTGTTAATGAGTTAAGTGCAGATAAACCATAATTCTGTCATAGTTCTGTTAAACTCTTTCTGTTACTAAGTATTGTGGTGTCTTACACAAAAAACAAAAACATTTGAAGAGTCAGGACTGATGTTATATATTAAATATCAGTTTCATCAGTGTATCTCAGATTTTCTATTCTCCTGTGAGTACAAACTGCAGATTATATGAAAATTATAATATAAAAAATATGAACTTATTGGTTATCGGTATCTGTATTGGAATCGGCCATGAGAAGGACTTAATTATCGGTTATTGGTTAAAATTTTTCATATCATGCATCCCTAAGGAGTCACTATCAAGCACCATTTAAAGGAGGGACATCCTGTTCTGACACACGGTCACAGGAGCACATGGTGTGAGAAGAAGGTAAGATTATTCGCTTTAGTAATCTTATTTAAAATGGCATGAACTGTGCATAAAAAATACATAAAAAATATGTGTCCTTCATACAGAGAAGACTTTTTTTTTAATTTTGCCTGTTCAGAAATTCAGTTTTTGCCTCAGGGCAATGTTGTGCGGTAAGGGGTACTTTTCGAGGATGTTTTGGACAGTATCTCACATTGGCAATAATGTATTATGAGAAAGGAAGACGCAGGAACACCCAAAGTGATGTGTGTAACACACACCTCTATTTCACAGCAGAGAAGAACTGCTTTTTGAAGTTTCGTATGGAGTGAAATCATGACACACTATGATACAAGCCTTTGCATGTATCAAATTCAATACATCAATGTCTTTCAAGTGTTTTTCCCTTTTTACTTGATGATTTCTTGACATTTAAAAAAAAAAAAGATTTTGCATTGCTCTCTGAGCATTGTCTTATGATAATTTTCTCTATGTACCATTGCCTGAATATCAATATCTAGTGATGGCGATTTTAAAACACTGCTTCATGAAGCTTTACGAATATTTTGTTTTGAATCAGTGGTTCGGAGCGTGAACTCAAACTGCCAAAGTCATGTGATTTCAGTAAACAAGGCTTCGTTACGTCACAAGTGTTTCGAAACGTTTTGAAATTTCAATGGTTCACCACTGGGGGGCGTGACTTTGGCAGTTTGATACGTGCTCCGAACCACTGATTCGAAACAAAAGCTTCATGAAGCAGTGTTTTGAAATCGCCCATCGCTAGATATTGTTGAATAAAGTTGCTTTTTGGCGCACAAAAATTAAGGTTGAACCACTGTAGTCACATGACCTGTCTTTAGTAGCTTTCTGGGCATCTGAAAGTGTTAATTATCTTGCTGTCAATGCAGGCCTCACTGAGCATTCGGATTTCATCAAAAAATATCTTAATTTGTGTCCTGAGGATGAACGCAGGTCTTACGGGTGTGGAACGACATGAGAGTGAGTAATTAATGACATAATTTTCATTTTTGGGCAATTTTAAGTATATTTCTGAGAAGTACATAAAAAGTAGACTGAAAGTATACTTTGTTTATTTAGTATAGTAATAGCATAAGAGTATGCATATAAATGTGCAAAATAAAATCTATCAAAATTGTATTTATTTACAACTAGACTTTTACATTTTATGAGGAAAATGTGATGTTTTCCCAGGCTTTTACCCAAAGCAACTTGCACTGCAGTGCATTTCTCTCCATGTTCTGGTGTTCTGGGTTATTTTTAGTGCAGTTGTTCTTGTTAATGATAATCGACACTACAGTCATGCACACTTTTTCATGCACTGAGATTTTGGACTTTTTTGCTTCTGTCTTTCAGACTAGTGGACTTTTATCTGTTTGCATCTGTAGATTTCAATTTCAATCCATACCTTTAAAGGTTTTTACACTCGGCTGCATTTTTTCCCCAAAAAACATGGTGATTTTTTTCTGTCTGTTGACAGTATTTTCTGATTCATGGAGCGATAAAAAGAGAAATCCAAAATCCCCTCTGTAAAACAAACGAATTTTGAGCCTTGCTTTATCCAGTGTTCAGATTTCTGCTCTGGAAATGTATGCAAATGAGTGCATATTTAATTAGATAATGGTTTGTTTGCATATCTAATCTTAATGTTCTGTGAATAATCAACTGGGGGAAGTATGATGATATCTATTAGTCAACATTTTTACCTTATTTACATGTGGTCTCACACTAAAAATGACTAATTAGATGTATTACTCGTTATACTTATTAAAATCTCAGGGGTACGTCACGTCAATAATCATGGTCTCGTACAGTTGATCCCTCATAGAGACACGTTAAAACTATTTCCAGTTCAATTTGTTCTCTGTTATAATTAAACTGTTAGTAACTTGTGTGTTTCTGTCTTTCTCTTTAATCCTCGTCGTTTGCTGACAAACATTCCCATCTTATGATCGTTCCATTTCCTTTTGAAGCTGCTTCCTGTGGAGTTGCTATGGAAACTTGGGCCCTTTGTTTGTCATCGGCGCGGCACAAACGCAACATAAAACACCAGCCGAGTGTGAAAAACCCACGCGCTCCCAGAATCACACAAAACATCATTAATGAGAGAGGAGAAGTTCAGAGATGACTTCACGGCAGCGAGGGGAACTGTGTGTAAATATAGCAGGACTGAAGTCGTCACGTCGCCTACACACAGGAAAACCACTAATCAAACACACACACACACTCAACGTACTGGTGTTGTGGACCTCTCTGGTGTTGAGGTAGTCCAAGAACGGCACGACCAGGCCTTGACCAAGATAGATCTTCACGAGCGTCATGGCCACGTCCTGCCGGCTCTCCACCGTCGTGACCTCTTCCAGCAGGGTCAGAGGTGTGGGATCATCGACCTGACAGCATTGGGCAAAATTCACAATTTAAAGAGGCCGTATCATGCGCTTTTACAAAGTCTTGATGTTGTTTTTGTGCTCTACTAGAACAGGTTTTCCTGCTTGAATGTTGATTATTTTCCTCATATTCTCCATTGTTGCAGCTCCTCTCTTTCCAGTCTGTCAGTAACGCTCCTGTCTCTATGAAGCCCCTCCTTCTGTAAAGCACAATGTGCTCTGATTGGTCGGCTGGAGCAGTGTGTTGTGATTGGTGTTTGGGAAATGTCCCGCCCCTTACCATAACCGCCAGTTTCAACACACTACTAACTAACTCAAGCAGGCCCCGCCCCTTTATTCTGCATATGAATTATTTAAATGAGGAATATTGTGACGTGTTTGAAATCTCAAGGAATGACAGGAAGAGGAATTAAAGGTGCAATATGTAATATTTTCTGTCCGCTAGAGATCTATTCAAAACAAAGGCGTAGCTTGATGACGCCAAGTTTGAGTGTGGAATCTTGGGACATGTGATCTTCACATCACAACCGGTGGAAATAATAGGGATTGGACTCGGGAAGAAATCATGTTCATGGATGTGATTATTAACGTTACTGTAGTATGAAGCAGAGCAGGAGCGAGTGTTGTGGAGCTGAACGAGGAGCTGGAGCGATTGATCAACACACGGCTCACGAGCAGCGGGACTTTTATTATGACACAGTCGCCGGCGCCGCTGCCGCTTTTCCGGTCATGAGTATGAGGTAACGCAGCTCTGTTTATCATATTAGATACATTTGAGAGTGTTGAAAATGATGTTATAACGTTACTCTGTGCGTTCGCTCGGCGGCTGCTGTGAGACACTGTTACACACTGCAGTAAGATAGATCGATTTTACAATATCATATTAAATGCTGGATGATTGTGTTGATAAATGGCATGCAATTAATTTTAAAACATATTGTATGATGGAGAAAATGCTGTATTACTGTTACTAAAAATAAAGCTGCATCTGATTATGCTATGTTAGCTACTTCACAAAATAGTGTTTTTCTCTGAGGCGTGGTAAAGCATGAGACTCACAAAACATCAAGAAAATTAGATTTAAACAATAAGACTAAACGTGTTGAGCTATATAACAATAATTAGTTTTTTTGTGCATAAATATATCAAAACAGTTGTTCCCTTGTCTATTAAAACATGTAAATATTAAAGCGTCTTTGGTGTTTTCATGGTTTCTACAAAATAAACCGGAAACCGAGAGTAACGCGGGTATGACGCCATTGACAGGCGACTCCTCACATGTCCCGGAGCCTTGGGTAAAATTGCAAATTTTTCACGATTTACAAATAGTTGCAAACATTTGGGATATTGTAAGTACTCAAGTTAACAAAATATATAACACTGGCCTAGTGGTTTCTGGATATTTTACTGCAAAATTCTTACATATTGCACCTTTAAACAGATTTTGGGCACAAAATGCACATGAACTGATCACATTTTTAGTGCTGTTAAACTATTAACTGAAATAAAATAAAATACATAAAAAAACGTAAACCTATTTTTCTCATTTAGTTGCCAAGACAACATTTCTCATATTGATTTAGTCTAACTTGATGTACTAAAATAAGTAAAACTAAAATGAAAAATAATTAAAATTATTTTGAAAAAACTAATAAAAATGGCAAAAACACTAATAATAAAAAAAATAATTAAATTAAAACAAAAATATAAAAATGTAAAAAAATAAAAATTAAAACGAAAATATAAAAATAAAAACTAATTGAAAATATCAATAAACTACAATAGTATCTCAATGATACTAAAATAACACTGGTCTGGATCATGTTATATAAGTATTTATGTACAAAATTCTGTGTGCACTATGTAAAATAAAAGTTGATTTAGTGTTTAAATGTTTAAAATGCATACAAACGTCTGTAGTCATTTGAATCAGTGATTTGTCATATGATCTAATATGAATATGAAATGTACTATTAAACTGCACTTAATACTAAATTTAAATTCCAATTCCAATTAAGGTTACAGTTCCTGTTTGCTTCCTCAATTCATAAAGGAAGTAACTAGTTGGTTTGGAACTAAATTTGACAAATGTTACATCACTGTGGCTAAAAGTTCTTCAGAGGCTTAGTGTTTTATTATAGGTCAGTGTTTTGGAGAAAAGGTGAAGCACCAGATGATTTTCTTGCAGTGTAAACGTTCTCCAGTGACATTAACCCTTTGTTTTCAAGGCCTGTGTGCATCATGGGTGCTATAGACTGTCTTTTGTATTCACTCTAAGCTATTTAGATACACAGAATGTGATGGTACCTCTGATGGCGAGATGACGGCCTCCACCAGCTGCTCGATCAGAGGCTGATAGTACAGAGAAGGAAGGATTCGCTCCTCTGCCAAACGCACCTTCAGACGCAAGGCACCCAGTTTACCTCTGAAAGAGAGACAGATAGTTTTGTGTCTGTGTGCTTTTATAACTGTGCTTTCACTGAACTAGACGTTAGTGTTTCATGCGTCAAATCTGACCTGTACGATGCATGTTTGTGAATTGCTTTTACAATGGCGGGATGTTTATTGGATTTATACTCTTTTAAATATGGGGGTAAATGATGAACTTTTACTTAATGTTGTGATACACTGCAAAAAATGATGTTCGTCCTCGATAAATGTATCAAAATTACGTGAGTTTGTGCTTAAAAAAAGAACAAATATCTGCCATTGGGGTCAGAAAAATTTGAAATAAGTTTATTTTTCTGTTGCCACTGACAGAATATTTTTCTTGTTTTAAGTACAAACTCACTTTATTTTTATTATTTTTTTAGGGATGCATGATATATCGGCCACCATATCGGTATCGGCCGATATATATGTTCATTTTTAATGTTATCGTTATCGGCCTGATAAAAAAATTTGGCTGATATATTAAAGCTGATAAATAATGGTTTATTTCCTCCAGCTGAGACACTTCAGATGCACACTGATCACATTGCTTGAAATATGATTGAAATCACTTCAAAAAGGAAAATACAGTTATGTACAGCGCAAGTCTGTTATATAAGCTACATAATATCATAATTGTGTGTTTGAGACATGGCTTTTAATGCTGAGACTTTTGTTTTTGTAATCAGGCTCTCAAAAATTATATAAAAATTCTCATTTAGATTTATTGACCAATATATCAGTTATCAGCTTTCGAATATAAAGAATTATCGGTTATCGGTATCGGCCGATATATGTTCATTTTTAATTTTATCGTTATCGGCCCAATATGAAAATTTGCCATATATATTAAAGTTGACAAATAAGGGATTATTTCCTTCAGCTGAGACACTTCAGATGTGCACTGTTCACCATTATGGTATTGAATTGCTTGATATATGATTGAAATCACTTCAAAAAGGAAAATACAGTTAAGTGCATCATGTGTCTGTCATAAAGGCTACATAATATTATAATTGTGTGTTTGAGACATGGCTTTTAATGCTGAGACTTTTGTTTTTGTAATCAGGCTCTCAAAAATTATTACAAATTTTGATTTAGATTTATCGGCCAATATATCGGCCTTCAAATATAAAGAATTATCGGTTATCGGTATCGGCCAAAATTTTCATATCGGTGCATCCTTAATTTTTTTTTTCAGAAAACAAGGTTTAATATCTTCAGTCATTTTGCTTTTCAAGCAAATGTGTCTTGATTGAAGAATTTTTAGATATTTTTAATGGAAAACAAGACAAAAATAGTAAGCAAAAAACATTTTTGCAGTGTATGAACGTCAATTATGAGGGTTTTTTTTTGGATATGAATGTGCTAATAAATTTTGTGTGATGTTTGTAATTTGACAAATATCCTAACTGGACTTGATATGTTGCTCAGGTAGGTCCTTCAGGGTATTTTGGAGGGGTGAGGTGTCTAAGTAACAACATCTAGCTATTGGGGTGCCTCAGGGCTCGGTGCTTGGACCTCTTTTCTTCTCCATCTGTTTACATCACTAGGATCTGTCATTCAGAAACATGGTTTTTCCTATCACTGCACAACTCTACATCTCAATCAAGGCAGATGATCCAACAGTAGTTGCTCGCATCTCAGCCTGTCTGACAGACATTTCTTGCTGGATGAAGGACCACCACCTTCAACAGCTTGAGGCTTCAAAACTTCTCCATTCAGCTAAGCTCATCAACTATAATGCCTTCCAGGACAGCCAGGAATGATGCTTGCCAACAGAAAAATCACTGGCTCTGCACCCCTATACCTAAACTCATTACTTCAGACTTGTGTTGCCATCCCAAAGAGACGGAAAAACGTTGTCATTAAAACATGAGCCAAAACAAAGACAACAATCTCTGAAGCAGCATTACCATCTCAAACACACCTGCTAATGAATGTGACTGCACTGTAAAACACACACACACACACACACCCTGCATCGTCCTCCGTGTTTCCCAGCGGCATCAGACGAAACCAGCCCTGCAGCAGAGGAGATCTGTGCAGACACGACAGAGGGATTTCCACCTGTGCAAACCAACACAAACACATGCATTCAGCAGGTAAAATCAACCACACACATGATCACTGCAAACAACTCTGTCATCATCATTTACTCGTGCTACTAATAACATGCTTGTGTTTTACACAGGAAACAGAATGTCATACAGGATTGGAGAGATAAGAGGGTGAGTCAATGAACATTTTTAGGGGAACTATTCCTTTAAAGGTGTGGTTGATAATGATTTCCCTTTTTGTGTAATGTTTCTGTTTGAGCATAAATAACATCTGCATCACTAACCCTAAAATTTACATAAACCCCGCCCCCGAGAACACACAACAAAGGGGGCGGGGCCATGTCGGGCTGCTTTAGAGAAGAGGAAGAGTTGTTTTTGTAAACGCCGTCATTTTACGCCGGACTGAGGATCAATTCAACACAAAAGATGAACATGACGGCACATGCTAGTGGATGAGTTGAATCAACTCCACAGCAACTACATCAATTTATCCACTAACCATTCAGAAACGTCTAAAAGTTGTAACTTCTTCCTGAGTCTCTCCATCAGTGTCGACTCCGGTTTGAACAATGTAAGGCTGAACACCGTTACTGACAATCCTCATTGCATAACAAACTTGTGCAAAAAAATTGAAATATCGCATATAAAACATTTGCAAATAAAGCACCATTTCCATTAAATGTGTTCTAGAGAACAAAATCATCACTTCCTGGAAAACTAGAGCAAAGCTGCTGCAAAAATGCATTTTCATCATAGTTGATGCACGTTTTCTTATCAAATAAAAAACTGATCCACCTTAATTGAGTGCACAGATTTTTTATGCACATTTTAAGATATCTTATGCACATTTTAAGATATAAATCCATCGTTTTTTTAAAAGCAATGTCCCAAAATTTGCATAAAAATACGTGTATGGAAGCAGCCGGTGACAATTAATTTATTTAAGCAACGGACCGACCGTCACCTCACCTTTCCCAGAAAGTCGTTCTTGCCCACCATATCCCAGTCCCAGACCTCCACCGTGACGCTTCCACCCTCATCATCACCACCTTCATCCAAACACAGCTCCAGAGTCTCATCCCAGTGCGGGAACCGCGTCTTCTTTATGATCTAGAGAAAACACACCCGTTAAACTAAGCTGCCTAATATTACGATGCATACAGCAAGACACGTTTATGATTATGAATTATAAAGACCCGTTCACACCAAGAACAACAAATATAACTATATTAATGTGGTGTGGACGATATCATTCGGAGCAGCTCATGATCCAGTGTCTGCTCTGAGTTTGGCTCATTTATTACATGCATTTGAAAAGGAAACATGCACTAAACATGTTCATAAACATATAATGAGAAGCGAGTATAAACTGGCTGTTGTCAACAAAAGAGAGGCTACCTGCAGTTTTTTTTAATAATAATATAAAACTAATATAAAATAATAATATAAAAAATATAATATAATATAAAAATATATAAAAAAAATAATATAAATATAATATAAATAATATAAAGTCATAAATACTGGTATTGTAATTTTACAGTTGCACTCTTAAATAATAATTATTATATTTTTCTATTATTTATAATCCCAAAAAATTACCAAATTATGCAGTCCTACAAACCTGCAAAGCAAGATATGAAGTCATTAATATTAGTATTATAATTTATTTCAGTTTTAATTTTAGTTATTTCAGTATATCAGGTACTGAAAATAGCTGAAATAAAACAAGTTTTTTTATGTTATTTTATTTCAGTTAACATTTATTTAATTTAATGTAAAGAAAATGTTTTTTTTATGGTTTTAGTTAACTATAATAACCTGAGAATTTTATATTGAATTAAAAATTAAATATTTTATTTTTTTATTATTTTAAAATTCTTAGTAATTTAGTTACTTAACTTTAGTTACTACTATTATTTGTTTTTTTTTTTATATTTTTATTTAGAATATGTTTTTTAATGTCTATGTATATATATATTTTTTTTTTTTTAATTTTTATTTGTTTTATTTGTTTTAGTTATTTCAGTACATCAAGATAAACTAAATGAAAATCTTTCTTTTAATACTTTTTTTTTAAAATATTTTTTAAAATATATAATAATTATTATATTTTTCTATTATTTATAATCCAAAAAAATTACCAAATTATGCAGTCCTACAAACCTGCAAAGCAAGATATTAAGTAATAAATATTAGTATTATAATTTTAAAGTTGCACTCAAAAATAAAATAATAATTCTCATATTTTTCTTAAATAATCACATTTTTTTTACTGTGAATTTTTTCTTATATTATTGTTTAATACTTGTATTTAGTAATAATAATAAACATCATCACCATCATCATAAAATAATAATTAAAATAAATAAAATAATTATTTTAGTTATATTGATATAATAACATTTTTGCTAAATTATGCAGCCCTACAGTCAAGCACAGCAAAAGCTATGAAGTCATAAATATTAGTGTTATAATTTTACAGTTGTACAATAATTATTATTTTAATATTTGATTATTAATATTAATATTTTTGTACTGTTTAATACTTTTATTTAGTGATAATAACAATAATCATTATAAAAGTAATCATCATTATTATTAATAATGATAATGAATGGTATTATTATTTTATAGTCATATTAATATATAATCACAATATTTTTGACCAGCCCTACAAACAAAGAACAGCAAACCTGGAACTTTTTAAAGCAAGATTGTATCAGAAAAAATTAAAATTCATTTTTTTCCCCCAAATCCTGCAGCCCTAATATAAGGAAGAAGAGGAAAGACTGAACACGACTGCCGGATATTGAATGAATTGTGAATGTTTTAGATTTGAACATGCAAAAGCATGAGCTTCAGTGGAGGAAACACCTTTTTATATTTAATAGTGACTTAAATTGAGGTCTGTTCCTCATATAAAGATCATCAGATGATTTCAGAAGACTTAGAAATGCTGAAATAGCCACTTTCATGGTGCTTTAATGATGTTCTGCTCTGGTGACTGTATAGATGAAGACTCGTCGTCTCACCGACGTCTCAGCGCTGAGGTTGTTGTAGATGATTCTGGTGAACGGATCAGAGGTACCGGAAATATCACGAGGAGCCAAATCACTGCAACCAACACAAACAGTTCAGACTGACACTTACAGTACGTTTTCACACTACAGTTGAAATTCAGGAGAAACAGCTGATGCCTAAAAACAACTGAGAACATTTACATTTATGCATTGAGCAGATGCTTTACAATAGAGGAACAAAAGCAGTCTGTCACATTGATAATATACAATGCCAGGTTTAATAGATGAGGAAACAAGCCAGAGCAATGCAGAAGTCAGCAAGCATCAAGCGGAAGGAAAGCGAGACGCTCACCGAGCCTCGATGACGTGGCAGTGCAGACAGGTTCTCTGAGCGTCTCTGTGAAGCTCCAGAGCCAGACGAATCTCACCCTGAACCTCCTCATCTGGATCCACACGGCTCAGATTCAACCAGTTATCCAAGCCTGCAGGAAGAACACGCATCAGGAAGAGTTTCCGTTCTGAGATGACAAGCACAGATCTCAACTACACAACAGCCATTGGGTTTGTTCAGATTCAGAACAGCATGCGTTCCCGCTTTTTTTTTCTTCTTCAGTATACAGTATTTAAATGATTTAGTTTGCATTTGCCAAAATGTGTCGTATACAGCCTGAATGCACTGCAGGTACTGTATCCCACAATGCAATGCAAACCTTCCTTTTCAAATGTCAAGTAATATCAACTTCGAATCAGTGTCATTGCGTATCGTTGAGATGCTATTAGTTTTTTTTTATTTTTAGATTTTATTTTATGTTTTCATTTTAATATAAGTTTTAGAAATGTAAAATTTATATATATATATATATATATATATATATATATATATATATACATACAGTACAGTCCAAAAGTTTGGAACCACTAAGATTTTTAATGTTTTTAAAAGAAGTTTCGTCTGCTCACCAAGGCTACATTTATTTAATTAAAAATACAGTAAAAACAGTAATATTGTGAAATATTATTACAATTTAAAATAACTGTTTTCTGTTTGAATATATTTGACAAAGTAATTTATTCCTGTGATCAAAGCTGAATTTTCAGCATCGTTACTCCAGTCTTCAGTGTCACATGATCCTTCAGAAATCATTCTAATATGCTGATTTGCTGCTCAATAAACATTTATGATTATTTTCAATGTTGAAAACAGTCGTGTACTTATTTTTCAGGATTCCTTGATGAATAGAAAGTTCAAAAGAACAGCATTTATCTGAAATACAAAGCTTCTGTAGCATTATACACTACCGTTCAAAAGTTTCTTTTATTTTTTTGAAAAGAAATTAAAGAAATGAATACTTTTATTCAGCAAGGATGCATTAAATCAATCAAAAGTGGCAGTAAAGACATTTATAATGTTACAAAAGATTAGATTTCAGATAAACACTGTTCTTTTGAACTTTCTATTCATCAAATAATCCTGAAAAAAAATATTGTACACAAATATTTTGTACAATTGTACACATTTACTGTATTTTTAATTAAATAAATGTAGCCTTGGTGAGCAGACGAAACTTCTTTTAAAAACATTAAAAATCTTAGTGGTTCCAAACTTTTGGACTGTACTGTATATATATATATATATATATATATATATATATATAATTTATTTTAATTTCAGTTTTAATTTTAGTTATTTCAGTATATCAGGAACTGAAAATAGCTGAAATAAAACAAGTTTAAGTTTTTTTTATGTTATTTTATTTCAGTTAACATTTATTTAATTTAATGTAAAGAAAATGTTTTTTTTTAAATGGTTTTTATGTTTTTTATGGAGAATTTTAACATCTTGATTCATAATTTTATATTGAATTAATAATTAAATATTTTATTTTTTATTATTTTAAAATTTTTAGTAATTTAGTTACTTAACTTTAGTTACTACTATTAGTTTTTTTTTTTATATTTTTATTTAGATGTTTTTTAATGTCTATGTATATATATATTATTTTTTATTTATTTTATTTGTTTTTGTTTTAGTTATTTCAGTACATCAAGATAAACTAAATGAAAATCTTGCTTTAGCAACGAACTGAAATATAATACTTTTATTTATTTTTTTAAATATTTTTAAAAATATATATTTTTTAAATAGTTTGTTAATTATAATAACCTGAAAATTTTAACATCTTCTTGATTCATAATTTTATACTGAATGAAAAAATAATAAAGAAATATAAATTTTAAAATGTTAGCAATTTTGTTGTTTTTGGAATTTTTATTAGTTTATATATATATATATATATATATATATATATATATATATATATATATATATATATATCTTTTTTTTTTTTTTTTTATTTATAGTTTTATTTAGTTTTATTTTATCTTTTTTTAATATATATCTTTATTCATTTTTATTTAGTTTTTGTTTTAATTATTTATGTACATCAAGATAAACTAAATGAAAATCTTGCTTTGACAACAAGCTGAAATATAATACATTTAATTTTTTTTAAAATATTTTATTTTATTTTATTTCAGTTAACATTTTATTTCAAGTAAAGAAAATGATTTTTTATGGCTTTAGTTTTAGTTAACTATAATAACCATTACTTTATATTGAACTAAAAAATTTAAATATTTAATCTCATTTGTAATGATTAATATTTCTGAGATGATAATGGTATGATTAAACATGTGATCTTGTAAGGTTAATGTAGCACACCACTCTTTGAACATGAATCAATGCATATACTGTTTTGCGTGTTATATAAAATCAGTATTCAGAATTCATGATTCATTGCATGATAAACACAGCAGCTCTAGAAAGGTTTTGCATACAGTAAACCCACTTTTATCACATTTAAGAGGTTCTGCAAAAGTATTTTGGCTGTATGATCAAAAATAAGTCAACATTGACATCACTCGCAGTTCATGTGTCACACTGTCGTGCATATTGCATTGTGGGATACAGTGTGCATGTGCTCTGCAGTGTTTGCAAACATGCATACTACAAATTCACATAATCATGCACAGCAAAAACTATAGTATGGACGTATGCTGATGTGAACACAGGCATGATTTAAACCAGAGCAGCTCCAGCAGGAGGACGCCAGTACAGTTTACAGTTACAATAAATCTCTCATCTGAGAGCTTTACAGAGCCGAACGCTTCCCATGATCCCGTGGGTGAGGGGTGAGTCAGTCATGACAGGCTGCAGTGATTCATGCAGGGCAAGTGCATGCTGGGAAGACATGAAACCCACTGTGGGGTGGCGTGGTCGCTAATACATCACGCGTGCGCCCGTAATAACTAAAAACTCAGCTGAGAACAGCACTGAGGGAATTACTTCAGGATGAAGCTGGGAAATAAATCCTCGTCTCCACACGTGATTTTAAACACCGCATTCACTTTCATAGTTAATTCATAGTGTCAAATTATTTCATTTTCATCTAGCTGCCATGGCAACATTTCTCATTTTCATCTTGTACTAAAATAACTTAAATAAAAATTAAAAAAACAAATTGATAAACTTTAAAATGTAAACTACAAAATGATCTCAATGATAATGATTTGAATGCATGACTTTAAATATGTATTATTCAGTCACTTCCTGGTTTTCTGTTCATCTTTAGATGCGTGTGGGTCTTCACTTCCCTTCTCTCTTTAAGAATTTTCTTGTGCACAAATCATATTTTTAGAAATGGCAGCTGGTTCTGTGTGCACTGAAGAAGGATATCTTCAAAATGATTTATTTTTAAAGAAATGGGAAGTGAGATTGGGTATTAAAAGTTCTGTATATTTTATCTAGTATGTGTGAAGGATGAATGCAAATCAGTTCACAGAAATGTGTAACCATAGTTCTGATGAAATCATAAAAGTACCAAAGAATCATATTCGCTGTATATATTTGATAAGGTGTGTGACATCCCTGTTTAGATAATGTGGCTGATTTTATAGGCCACTTTCATGTATATATAATTTTAAATAATATATACACTACCAGTCAAAAGTTTGGAAACATTACTATTTTTAATGTTTTTGAACAAAGTCTCTTATGCTCATTAAGGCTGCATTTATTTCATAATAAATACAGAAAAAACAATAATATTGTGAAATATTATTACAATTTAAAATTATGGTTTTCTATTTTAAAGGTGCCCTAGAACGTTCTTTCACAAGATGTAATATAAGTCTAAGGTGTCCCCTGAATGTGTCTGTGAAGTTTCAGCTCAAAATACCCCATAGATTTTTTATTGATTACAAACCCGATTCCAAAAAAGATGGGACACTGTACAAATTGTGAATAAAAACAGAATGCAATGATGTGGAAGTTTCAAAATTCAACATAGATGACATATCCAATGTTTAAACTGAGAAAATGTATCATTTTAAGGGAAAAATAAGTTGATTTTAAATTTCATGGCATCAACACATCTCAAAAAAGTTGGGACAAGGCCATGTTTCCCACTGTGTGGCATCCCCTCTTCTTTTTATAACAGTCTGCAAACGTCTGGGGACTGAGGAGACAAGTTGCTCAAGTTTAGGAATAGGAATGTTGTCCCATTCTTGTCTAATACAGGCTTCTAGTTGCTCAACTGTCTTAGGTCTTCTTTGTCGCATCTTCCTCTTTATGATGCGCCAAATGTTTTCTATGGGTGAAAGATCTGGACTGCAGGCTGGCCATTTCAGTACCCGGATCCTTCTTCTACGCAGCCATGATGTTGTCATTGATGCAGTATGTGGTCTGGCATTGTCATGTTGGAAAATGCAAGGTCTTCCCTGAAAGAGACGACGTCTGGATGGGAGCATATGTTGTTCTAGAACTTGGATATACCTTTCAGCATTGATGGTGCCTTTCCAGATGTGTAAGCTGCCCATGCCACACGCACTCATGCAACCCCATACCATCAGAGATGCAGGCTTCTGAACTGAGCGCTGATAACAACTTGGGTTGTCCTTGTCCTCTTTAGTCCGGATGACATGGAGTCCCAGTTTTCCAAAAAGAACTTCAAATTTTGATTCGTCTGACCACAGAACAGTTTTCCACTTTGCCACAGTCCATTTTAAATGAGCCTTGGCCCAGAGAAAACGCCTGCGCTTCTGGATCATGTTTAGATATGGCTTCTTTTTTGACCTATAGAGTTTTAGCCGGCAACGGCGAATGGCACGGTGGATTGTGTTCACCGGCAATGTTTTCTGGAAGTATCCATGTTGTGATTTCCATTACAGTAGCATTCCTGTATGTGATGCAGTGCCGTCTAAGGGCCCGAAGATCACGGGCATCCAGTATGGTTTTCCGGCCTTGACCCTTACGCACAGAGATTGTTCCAGATTCTCTGAATCTTTGGATGGTATTATGCACTGTAGATGATGATAACTTCAAACTCTTTGCAATTTTTCTCTGAGAAACTCCTTTCTGATATTGCTCCACTGTTTTTTGCCGCAGCATTGGGGGAATTGGTGATCCTCTGCCCATCTTGACTTCTGAGAGACACTGCCACTCTTAGAGGCTCTTTTTATACCCAATCATGTTGCCAATTGACCTAATAAGTTGCAAATTGTTCCTCCAGCTGTTCCTTATATGTACATTTAACTTTTCCGGCCTCTTATTGCTACCTGTCCCAACTTTTTTGGAATGTGTAGCTCTCATGATATCCAAAATGAGCCAATATTTGGCATGACATTTCAAAATGTCTCACTTTCAACATTTGATATGTTATCTATATTCTATTGTGAATAAAATATAAGTTTATGAGATTTGTAAATTATTGCATTCCTTTTTTATTCACAATTTGTACAGTGTCCCAACTTTTTTGGAATCGGGTTTGTAATTTTTTTAACTGCGTATTTTGGGGCATCATTAAATATGCACCGATTCAGCGCGCGGCCCCTTTAAATCTCTCACTCCCCACCCCCCGAGCTCTCGACTATAATACAGTGCATAAACAAAGTTCACACAGCTAATATAACCCTCAAATGGATCTTCACAAGATGTTCGGCATGCATGCGTCGGATCATGTGAGTATAGTATTTATTTGGATGTTTACATTTGATTCTGAATGAGTTTGATAGTGCTCCGTGGCTAACGGCTAATGCTACACTGTTGGAGAGATTTATAAAGAATGAAGTTGTGTTTATGAATTATACAGACTGCAAGTGTTTAAAAATGAAAATAGCAACGGCTCTTGTCTCCGTGAATACAGTAAGAAACGATGGTAACTTTAACCACATTTAACAGTACATTAGCAACATGCTAACGAAACATTTAGAAAGACAATTTACAAATATCACTAAAAATATCATGATATCATGAATCATGTCAGTTATTATTGCTCCATCTGCCATTTTTCACTATTGTCCTTGCTTACTTACATAGTCTGATGATTCAGCTGTGCACATCCAGACGTTAATACTGGCTGCCCTTGTGTAATGCCTTGAACATGGGCTGGCATATGCAAATATTGGGGTCGTACATATTAATGATCCCGACTGTTACGTGTTGAGATTCGCCTGTTCTTCAGAGGTCTTTTAAAAAGACTCACTGTATGTCATTTCCATGTACTGAGCTCTTGTTATAGGGCACCTTTAATATACTTTAAAATCGAATCATTTTCAAGTCATTTCACTCGCCGGCCATCTTTCAGGCAGATATTTCAGTCCTGCAGTGCAGCTCTTTGAATGGGGAAACATCAGATTCTCCAAAGTTGTTCAACCAAGCTTAAGATTAAATTTCATAAAATCATAATTTTTTTAATCTGCAATGAAATCTGACAAAAACTGTCAGCGTTTATGTTAATATAAAGTCTTAGATCAGAACACGCTTACCTTTGGGTTGAGCTGCGATCACGTCTTTACTCAGGGAGATCTTCCCAATGACATCATCATGACTGTGGCATGAAACACAACATCAGATGCATGTTAATGTTCAGATGTTCTCCATAATAAACCACCATCATGATCATCATCAGCTCTTTCAGATTTAATGAAAAATAAAGAAACACACGGATCTACACTTAAATACCTCTAGGGTTCCTGACTCCATTTATGCCAAAAAGGAGAAATGTGTTTAATAATTGCATAATACTTTCATGTTTAGTGGGTTATTTCAATTATTTCTAGTGATGGAGTATGTTTATGAGCTGTTTAATTCATATAAAAATTAAATAAAAATAATGATCCCATGATGGAACCAGTAAAATGTTCTATTTATGAAGCACCTGATGGAAACTTCAAGGTTCCATATAGAACTTTTTCTTCTAAGAATGATACAATCTACACTCTTGAAAATAAAGATTCCAAAAGGATTTTTCCCTCAGTGATGTCATAGAAGAACCCAAAGAACCTTTCAGATCTCTAAAGTGTTTGAAGAACATTTTAATAATGTAAAGAACCTTCTGTGCAATGGAAAGATAGTGTAATGATTTAAAAATGATGTTCTTCCTCAGTATTTCTGTCTTGTTTTCCAGCACAAATATCTAAACATTCTTAAATCAAGATACATTTACTGGAGAAGCAATTAGGTGAGTTTGTGCTTAAAGGGTTAGTTCACCCAAAAATGAAATTTCTGTCATTAATTACTCCCCCTCATGTCGTTTCACACCCGTAAGACCTTCGTTCATCTTCAGAACACAAATTAAGATATTTTTGATGAAATCTGAGAGGTATATGACTCGTCAATCAATATAATCAACATTTTCAAGGTCCAGAAAAGTACTAAAGACATCTATTGATTTCATCAAAAATATCTTAAAGGTCCCGTTTTTCGTGGTTTTTTTGAAGCTTTGATTGTGTTTATAGTGTGCAATATAACATGTGTTCATGTTTCGCGTGTAAAAAAACACAGTATTTTTCACATAATTTACTTATCTGTATACCGCTGTTTCCACTGTCATAAAAACGGGCTGATGACTTCCTTGTTCTATGAAGTCCCTCCTTCAGAAATACGTAACGAGTTCTGATTGTGCCAGCGGTTCCTGTGTTGTGATTCGACAGCTCTGAGCGCACCGTGCCCGGAAAGGTCACGCCTCTTACCATAACGTGGAGATGCACGCGCTCAGTGTTATTGTAAACATGTCTTTAATTTTACCCTATCAATTTGAGCCGGAATCAGACCCGGTGATTGGACTGCGGGATGAAAATAACAGCGTTTCGACGACATGGCGACAAACACACTCTACAAACGCAACTCTTGTGTATTCCTGTGGGCGGAGGTTAGTCAAAAAACTGTTTTAGTGACGTCATTAAAGAAGGAAGTAGAGGGATGTAGTCCAAACTGGCCGTTCGATGTAGGCGACTTCTGTTAAATAAAATATCTCGCTTGGCATTGAACTTTGAGCTTTAACATTTTACAGATTTTATTTATACTCTAACAACAACATTACACACTAACTAAAGTTTGAAACATGCGATCACGAAGAATGGGACCTTTAATTTGTGTTCTGAAGATGAACGAAGGTCTTACAGGTGTGGAATGACATGAGGGTGAGTAATAAATGACAGAAATTTTAATTTTGGGTGAACTAACCCTTTAGAAAAATAAAAAAATATCAGCCAATGGGGTCAGAAAAATAAACATAATTCAAAGGGAACAGAATTATTTTTCTGACCCCATTGGCTGATATTTGTTCCTGATTTAAACATAAACTCACTTCATTTTGAAACATTTTTCATTAAACCAGACTTAGTGATTGTGCTTGTCCAGTAAATGTATCTTGATTTAAGAATGTTTAGATATTTGTGCTGGAAAACAAGATAAAAACACTGAGGAAGAACATAATTTTTTGCAGTGAAGAA